>NW_022196894.1:60025790-60027032 GCF_008632895.1 Mastomys coucha | reverse complement strand
GCTAAGCTGAGAGTTGATAGTTCTGCTGCACCAAGAAATGAATTGTAGGCTTGACTTTTGGATACAGACTTTTTGCTATGGTCAAAGCTATTTGACTTGAGTGAGTGACTTCATTCTCAGCCCACGAAGAACAGGTTACATTCACTTAAGAAATGGTGTAGGTATTAAGATGGTCTATTCATGAAGTCATTTACAAACTGTTTCAATGAACGATGGTTCTGCTTGGAGGGTGACACAGACATTAGGTGAGGGTAAGAATTTGGTTCATTAGCTGGGATAATTTGGAAAAGCATTCATCTCAGAGAAAGAGTAACTTATAAAGTCTTCTTCAAATTTGATACAAGAGTAACAAATGTCAAGCAAAGCATTCAGTCTCACTTTGTTGTTCTCTTACAAGTCACCTCCCTAGTTAATCATCTATGTTTCTTTTGGATATATAAATACTTTTGAAATATATAAGCTGTTCTAAAAACCATAGTATAGTGTAAAAACATGAAATAAACAATACTATTAATAGAGAGTCTAAGATAGGAGAAGCAAGAATTTAGAGACCCTTATGTTGTAAATAGCCAGACACTGTCACAAACAAACAAGCTGAAAGTGTATATAGATTGTGCAATATTGGACCTATTTCTCCAATTACCAAATTAGAGAGACCATTGGATGACAATCAACAAATTTCTAATTCCTCATATTTTTGGATTTCAATCGATTAGTATATGTTGGTAATATTAATTTTCAAATTAATATATTAAGACAAAGTAATTGTCACTTCCTGTTATTTTTGTTGTAAGAGGTGGAATTAGGTTTGTGTGGACTTGTTGGAAGATTATCTTCTTGCTTCTTCTAGGGTGTAGTTTTGCTCCTTATGTTGATGTTTTCCATCTATTATCCTTTGTAGGGCTGGATTTGTGGAAAGATATTGTGTAAATTTCGTTTTGTCATGGAATATCTTGTTTTCTCCATCAATGGTAATTGAGAGTTTTGCTGGGTATAGTAGTCTGGGCTGGCATTTGTGTTCATGGAGGGTCTGTATGACATCTGCCCAGGATCTTCTAGCTTTCATAGTCTCTGGTGAGAAATCTGTTGTAATTCTGATAGGCCTGTCTTTATATGTTATTTGCCTTTTTTCCCTTACTGCTTTTAAAATTCTTTCTTTCTTTCTTTAGTGCAGTTGGTGTTTTGATTATTATGTGATGGGAGGAATTTCTTTTCTGGTCCAGTATATTTGGAGTTCTGTAG
>NW_022196894.1:60022548-60024998 GCF_008632895.1 Mastomys coucha | reverse complement strand
CTGTGATCCTGTGATTCTGGGATCCTGTGATCCTGTGATCCTGGGCTTGTTAGATCACCTGGGAGTGGAGCTTTCTCAGTGTGTTGTGGGACTGGCTGTAAAGCTTGCGCTCAGAGTCTGCTCTGGACTCCAGTCTAGACAGATCAGAAGGAACCCGAGTCACTGGGCTGGTGGTGTTCCTGTGTGCCTGTTCCTGCTGGTCCCAGTTACTCCCAGTGTTGGGACAGATGTTGGTTCCTGCTCACCTCTGATCCTGGGCTCATCAGAGTGCCTGGGAGTGGAGCTTCCTCTGGCTGTTTTGGGACTGGGGAAACTCTTAAATTAAAAACAAATACATTTTATTTAATGTGTGTGTGTATCTCCCTCCCCTCCCTCTCTCTCTCTCTCTCTCTCTCTCTCTCTCTCTCTCTCTCTCTGTGTGTGTGTGTGTGTGTGTGTGTGTGTGTGTACATGCACATGCTTGCCATGGAATATTTATGGAGCTCAGTGGATAATTTGTAGAAGTTAATTCTCTCCTCTATCTCATAGGTCCCAGTGATCAGATTCAGGTCATTGAGCCTGGCAGCTGGCACCTTTACCCACTGAGCAATCTCACTAGCCCATATCTAGAAAATATAAATGAATATTTTGTTTGCCTCAAGTTAGAAAAGAAATGAGACTGTAAAAAGCAATAGGTCTAGACTAGCTACTTGCTGTCCCTTGATATGTTTTATATGCTGACTAACCATGTATCCTGACACAATGCAAAACAAAGTTGCCATTTTCTAGACCGGTATAAAAAGCATTGCACTAGATGTACACCATGTAATAATCCACTATCTTTTATATGTCTTTGATTTTTGGTTGGCCTTTTGATAATCCACCTAAGCTTTGCTGCTCATGTTAGCAGTTGCATAGTGCTTCATTTATTATGTATATCAAAAACTACTTCATTATTTCCCACTAAGAGAAACTGAAGTTATAATATTTTAGTTAACATTTTATATATACTATTTAAGTTCCTTGTGAAAAGTTTCTTTTGGGAATATTATTTTTATTTTAACTCTATGAGACACTACTATGTTAATTATTAAAGTTGTTTGGCCAGTTTATCCCCCCATAATTGTGTAGAAAACTTGCATTTCTTCACATTCATATTACACAGTTATAATTACAGAGTTGTATATATATATATTGGACTTGATGAAGGTGAAATGATACCGTACTGTATTCTGATTGATAATGTGGTCACATATCTCTTCAATTTCTATTGGTTCTGTAGGTTTCCCTTTATGAATTATGTGTTTGTTTCCTTTATTACTTTTCTATTCTATTTGCCTATTTTTTCTGTTAAAATATTTTATTTTGTGTTTATTGATTTATTTTATGTGTAATGGTGTTTTGTGTTTTGCCTGTATGTCTATGCATCACCTGTGTGTGTGTGTGTGTGTGTGTGTGTGTGTGTGTGTGTGTGTGTGATGCTTACAGAGACATTGTATCCTCTGGGACTGGAGCTATAGACTGTTGTGAGTGCTGAAAATTTAACCAAGGTCTCTTGGAAGAGCAGCCAGTGCTTTAAGTGCTGCAATATCCCACAAGACCTGTATCTGCATTATTCTTAACAGGTCAGTAACACAGATTATTAATACTATAGAGATTACATGAAGCAGATTAGTTTTTTAATGTCTAATTTTATCCTATCTTTTGTTGAAAGACATTTCTAATTATTTAAAGTTTATTTAAAGTCCAGTGTAGGGCTTCTTGCATAGTAGCAGAGACCTCTTTCACTAAGCTTGACCCTTATTACTTCCTTTAAAAAAAACTTAGATAAAGTCTTCTTATATAGTTCAGCATTGCTTTGCCTTTGCAATGCCCTTATTCAGTTTTCTAAATATTGAAATTACAGAACTGGAGCACCATGTCAATCCCAGAAATTTCCAGTTGAAAATCTTATTATTTTGTTCTATTTTTTTGTATGTGTGTTTTCTTTCAAGCATATGTGCACAAACCGTGTGCTTGGTACTTATAGAGGCCAGAAAAGAGTGTTAGATTTTCTGATATAAGAGTTAATGAGGGCTCAGGTTGCTTCCAGGCTGTATGAGCCTGTGGTGCCCTGAGCAGACCTTGGGTGCAAGCTCCATAGCCAGTCCCACAACACCTAGAGGAAGTTCTACTCCCAGGCCTGTTCTAACATGCCCAGGATCAGAGGTGAGATGGACACAACATCTGTCCCATCACTGGGAATAACTGGGACCAGTTGGATCCAGGCACATAGAAACTCCACCAGCCCAGTGGCTTAGGTTGATTCTGGTCTGTCTGGGCCTGCAGTGCCCTGAGCAGACCTTGGGTGCAAGCTCAGCAGCCAGTCCCACAACACCCAGAGTAAGCTCCAGTTCCTGTTGCTCTAACAAGCACAGGATCACAGGATCACAGAGACAGCTTGACTCTGAGGAGTTCTGACACAACCAGGA
>NW_022196894.1:60006360-60021739 GCF_008632895.1 Mastomys coucha | reverse complement strand
CTAACCTAAAGAAAGAGATGCCCATGAACATACAAGAAGCCTACAGAACTCCAAATAGACTGGACCATCCCTCAACTGGGGCCATGCCTATCTACTGGAGGTGTTTTCTACAAGTTGTATCTCCCTTTTTTATGGGTTTTCAGCTAAAGTCATTGCAATTGTGTCCTGGGGGCTTCTGGCTTTCCTGGAGTCTGAGACTTTCTTGTGGCTACCCCCAGCTCTTCATCCCCTACTGGTACTTGTTACTATTTAATTTCCTGACCCTCTGTACTTCTTTCCTGTCCCTTCCAATACCTGATCCTGCTCTCCTTTTCCCCTCCCCCTTCTCTCTCCCTCCCAGGTATCTCTCTCCCTTTACCTCCTGTGATTATTTTGTTCCCCATTCTATGTAAGATTGAAGCATCTACACTTTCGTCTTCCTTCTTTTTAGCTCATATGGTTTGTGAGTTTTATTGTGGGTTTTCTGAGATTTTGGGCTCCACTTATCAGTGAGTACATACCATGTGTGTTCTTTTGTGTCTGGGTTACCTCACTCATGGGACTGATCCCTGGGACTCCAATGAAAGAGCTAGGGGAAGGACTGAAGGAGCTGAAGTGGATTGCAACCCCACACAAAGAACAATATCAACTAACTGGACAACCCAGAGCTCCCAGGGACCAAACTACTAATCAAAGAGTACACATGGAGGGAGCCATGGCTCCAGATACATATTAGCAGAGGATGGTCTTATCTGGCATCAGTGGGAGGGGAGGCCCTTGGTCCTGTGGAGGCTTGATGCCCCAGAATAGGGGGATGCTAGAGTGATAAGGTGGGAGTGGGTGAGTGGGTGGAGGAGCATCTTTATAGAGCCAAAGGGAAGGGGGAGAAGTGGGGATGGAATGGGGTTTGTGGAGGAAACCAGGAAGGGGTATATCATTTGAAATGTAAATGAATAAATGATTAATTAGAAAAAGAAAAATAAAGATAAAATGCCATACTCCAATTTTATATTATAGGTAACTATTGTGAAGGATATTGTCTCCCGAACTTCTTTCTCAGCCCTGATTATTTCTTGTATAAAGGAAGGCTACTAATTTCTTTGAGTTAATTTTGAATCCAGCCACTTTGCTGAAGGTGTTTATCAGCCGTAGGAATTCTCTGGTAGAATTTTTAGAGTCACTTATGTATATTATTATATCATCTGCTGATATTGATACTTTGACTTCTTTTCCAATTTGTATCTCTTTAATCTCCTTGTCTTTTTGCTGTAGCTAGGACTTCAAGTACTATTTGAAAAGTTAGGGATAGAGTGGACAGCTTTGTCTTGTCCCTGATTTTAATAGACTTGCTTTAAGTTTCTCTCCATTTAATTTAATCTTGGCTATTGACTTGCTATATATTGCCTTTATTGTGTTTAGGTATAAGCCTTGTATCCATGATCTCTCTAAGATTATTTTATTAGATATTTTATTTATTTATTTTTCAAATGTTATCCCCTTTTCCTGCTTCCCCTCCAGAATCCCCCTATCCCATCCCCCCTCTCCTGCTTCTATGAAGATGCCCCACTCCTGCATCCCCGCCCTTGCATTCCCCTATACTGGGGTATTGAGCCTTCATAGGACCAAGCACCTCTCCTCCCATTGATGCCCAACAAGGCCCTCCTCTGCTACACATGTGTTTTGAGTCATGGGTCCCTCCATGTGGTGGTTGAGTCTCTGGGAACTCTGGGTAGGGGGTCTAGTTGGTATATTTTATTGTTGTTCTTCCTGTGGAGCTGCAAACCACTTCAGCTCTTTTAGTCCTTTCTCTGACTCCTCCTTTGGGGACTCCATGCTCAGTCCAATGGATGGCTGTGAGCATTTGCCTCTTTTTTTCAGAATCTTGCAGAGCCTTTCAGGAGGTAGCTATATCAACTGTCAGCAAGCACTTCTTTGTCGCAACCACCTGCCAGCAGGAAGGACGATGACAACAGCAAGATTCTTCTCAACCACACTTTATTAGGAGCGCCCAAGTTTGAAGCAAGAGAAGGACCCCGCCCTCTGGAGCGGTCGGCTTATAAACCCTATTGTGTGGATGTGTCGATGCCTGATTGGCTCAGCAGTGTCTGCTGACCACTGCATCACCCATTTGAAGAGGGTGCAGCAGGAAAGGCAAGCATACGCTGGTGTGCAGAGTAAACATGCCTATGTGGCTGGCCTTGCACAGATGTAAGGAGTTTACATGGCTGGTGTTGGCCAGCGCCCAACAGCACCCAACACTTCTTGGCATCTGCAACAGTGTCTGGGTTTGGTGTCTGTATATGAGATGGATCCCCAGTTGGGGATCCATCTCTGGATGTCCCTTCCTTCAGTCTCTGTTCCACACTTTGTCTCAGTACTCAGGAGGACCTGTGAGTATTTTGTCCCCCTTTCTAAGAAAGACTGAAGCATTCACACTTTGGTCTTCCTTAAGATTTTTAATATGAAGGGGTGTTGGATTTTGCGAAAGGTTTTTTTCAGGATATAATGATAAGATTATGTGGGGTTTTTTTTTCAGTTTGTTTATTTGGTGGATCATATTTTGATGGTTTTTCATATAAGGAACCATCTCTTCATTCATCCCTGATGGGAGTGCAAATTTGTTCAGCCACTTGGAAATCAGTCAGTGGTTTCTCAGAAAATTGGGAATATTTTTACATCAAGACCCAGCTATACCACTCTTGGGCACTCAAAGTTTGCTCCACCATACTGCAAAGACACTTGCTCAACCATGTTCATAGCAGCTTTATTCATAATAGGCAGAAACTAGAAACAACCCAGATGTTCCTCAACTGCAGAATGAATAAAGAAAATGTGATTCATTTATACAACAGAATAATACTTAGCTATTAAAAACAAGGACATCGTGAAACTTTCAGATAAATTATTGAAACTAGACAATATCCTGAGTAAGGTAGCCCAAACCCAAAAGAACATTGGCGGTATGTACTCACTTATAAGTTGACATCAGTACATAGAATACAGGATACTCATGCTGAAATCTACAGACGCAAGGAAGCCAAATAACAAGGAAGGCCTAAAGGAGGATGTTTGAATCTTACTCAGTAAGGGAAATAAAAAAGGCATTGGAGGTGGATGAAGAGAAGGAACTGGATGGGAGAAGAGATGGTGTAGGGGACGGTATGTGTGGGGAATCCGGTGTAGGATGATCAGGGGAGAGAGAATGGAAATTGGCAGAGGGTAGCAGTGGGGGTGGACATTTTTAGGACATACATGAGTCCTGGTACAGGAGAAGGCCCCAAGAAGTCTATGGGGGTGGTTCTACCTGGACTGCTAGCAATAGGGCATATGGAGCCTGAAGTGGCCACTTCCTGTAGCCAGACAGGGCTCTCAGTGGAGGGATAAGGATACTAACCTACTCATAAAACCTTTGACCCAAAATGTGTCCTGCTACAAGATTTACAGGGACAAAGATGGAGTTGAGACAGAGGTAGTGGCCAACCAATGACTGGTCCAACTCGAGACCCATCCCATGGGCAAGACAAATCCCTGACACTATTGATACTCTACTATGCTTGCAGAGTTATGCCTAGCATAAGTCTCCTCTGAGAAGCTCCACTGAGAAGCCAATGGAAACAGATGCAGAGATGCACAGATAAACATTAAAAGGAGCTTGGGAGTCACACAGAAGAGTAGGGGGAAAGGACTGTGGGACTTGAAGGGGATAGGGAATTGAAAGAAAACCAAAAGAATCAATTAACCTGGATCCTTGTGTGTTACTAGAGACTGAACCACCAAGCAAAGAGGAGGCCTAAGTGCCCCCTATTCCCAAATATGTTGCAGATATGCATATTGGTCTTCATGCAGGTCCCCCAACACGTGGAACAGGAGCTGTCCCTGAATCTGTTGCCTGCCTGACTGTGGATCCTGTTCTCCTAACTGAGCCACCTTGTCTGGGAGAGAATGTGCCTAGTCCCACAGTGATTTAATGTGCCAGGGTGAGGTGATACTCAGGGGTGGCCTCCCACATCTCAAAGGAGAAGGGGCAAAGGGCTGTGTGAGGGGGCTAGAGGACTGCGATTGGGATATAAAGTGAGTAAATAAGTTAACAAAAAGAGTTATATTCTTTTCTTTTATATTTTCATTTTAAGTCAGTGATACTTAATTATAAATCAATTTTAGATTAAAACAAAACTAAGGGGGGAACTTATGAAGACTTCAAATCCATATCCCATTTGTATACATTCATGACTTACCCCCATCACTGTTTTATGTAGCTTTAGTTTAGAAGACATCGCAGGGTCACCCAAAACTCATAGCTTACCATGATCTTCACTGTTGGTGTTGTGTATCTTCAGGATTTTGATAAGTGTACAAGAGTGCATTATGTCATTATTATGATACAATGATCCAGTATACTACTATTCCAAATCATTTGTAGCCTACTTATTCATCCTCCCCCACAGCACTACAATGTTCATTGTATTACTCTCTCCATAGTTTTGTCATTTTCAAAATTGGAATAGAGCTGGAATACAAGACACCATTTCTTTGAGACTGGTCTTCTCTATTTAGCAACAACATGCATTGATTTCTTCCATCCCTCCACATGCTTTTTCCCATTATTTGACTATGATTATTTTTTCCCTTAGGAATGAGTAACATTTCTTTGGACTTATGAAAGTCCACTCACCTGTTGAAGGACACACTTTGCTTACTTCTAAGTTTTGACAATATATATAAAGTTGTTCAAACTTGTGTGAATAGGATTTGGAGCATGGATAAAATATTCAAGTCATGTAAATATCAAAATGTGTGATTGCAGCCAGTTTGGCTCTGGTGGTACTCACTTCTAATTCTAGCACTTAGGAGGCAGGAGCAGGTGGTTCTCTGTGAGTTCAAGGCCAGCCTGGTCTATAGAAAGAGTTCCAGTATAGCAAAGGCTACACAGAGAAACCCTGTTGTGATGGTTTGTATATGCTCAGCCCAGGGAGTGGCACTGTTAGAAGGTGTGGCCCTGTTGGAGTAGGTATGCCACTATGGTTGTAGGCTTTAAGACACTCATCCTAGCTGCCTGAAAGCCAATCTTCTGCTAGCAGCCTCAGATGAAGATGTAGAACTCTCAGCTCCTTCTGAACCATGCCTGCCTGGATGCTGCCATGTTATTGCCTTGATGATACTGGACTAAACATCTGAACCTGTAAGTCAGTCCAATTAAATGTCTTTTATAAGAATTGCCTTGGTCATGGTATTTGTTCACATCAGTAAAACACTATCTAAGTGTTTTAGTGTTTAGTGTTAACACTAAATAAAACAAAAAATGTGTGTGATTTCTATATCATTTAGAAAAGACTGAAAAACATGTTTTCCAGAGAAACTGTAGCATTTTTTGCCTCTTGTACCACATCCTCTTGAGTATTTGGTACTCTCATTTTTTTCTGGACTCAAGCAATTCTAGCCATTGTGCAATAGCACTTCACTGTTGTCTTAATATTTAATTCTCCAAGTCTATGTGATGCTGGGCACTTCTCATATGCTCACTTACCACCTGTATATATTCTTTGAGCATACCACTAGACCAATTTTAATGGTTTTTCACCTTCCCATTCTTGAATTTTAAAGTGTGTGTGTGCATGTGTGTGTGTGTGTGTGTGTCAGGGGGAATACATATACTCATGCACACACACATGTGCATATTTGAGTCTTGACAGATGTGCCTTTGGAAAATACTTCCTATCAGCTTTTAGCTGTGTTTTCATTATCTTGCCATTTGTTTACAGAATGTCTTTATTATTTTAGTGAAATAAACAGCATTAGTCAGTCCTTTCATTTGCCTTTCATATTTGCCCTAAGAACTCATTGTTATAGCCATAGTCACTATGTATTTTCTATATTATCTTCTAGGAGTTTATAGTTTTGGATCTCACATCCAGGTTTCTACTCCATTTGAAGCCTTTTATGTGAAAGATATAACATTTTTGTCCAGATTTGGGGAGAGGAGGCTTCCTTGATGTCTTCTTGACTTAACACCATTGTTTGACATACCAGCTGTTGATTCCTTTGACAAGGACCAGCTGAGTATACTTACCTGGATCTGGTTCCAGGCTTCCAATTCTGTTCCATTGATTGGCATGTTCACTGGCTAAAATTTGTTTAACTTATTATAATTTATTTTAGTTTAGTTTAGTTTAAATTTTATTATTTATTTTATTTATTATTTATTTATTATTTAATTTAATTAAAGTGTTTAATTTATTGTAACTTTATAATGATCTCTTAGGTTAAGTAGTATCACTTTTCTGTCTATGCCATTCTGGTTCCAGATTTGCTGTTGAGTTTCTTCAAGTCATTCTTCAATAAATCCTTACCAATTCTTATTTTTACACTTTCTATATTTACAGCACCACAAGACATTCCAGGATTGCATTATTTTTTAATTCCTTCAGTCTTTACATTTACCTTAAAAGCCATGACTCCTTTACTGTACAATGGTACTAAAGAATAAAAGTTTTGGAATTAGCTACTTTCTTACCAGAATAGCAAGCTATTAAGCACTTTCAGTGGGCATGGGTGGGAAATACAGATAGTAACCATCCATAGTGCACATGCCTGCATTTATTTCTGCATCTCGCCATTTATATTTATGTTCACCAGTGATGAAGATACCACCATAGGATTTAAAAATGATTTTTTATTTATATCTCTTTTCCTACTAGTGGGGATGCTAATTTTAATTATTCATTAGATATTTTGAGACAGCTGGGCAGTGGTGGTGCACACCTTTAATCTCAGTGCTTGGGGAGGCAGAGACAGGTGGATTTATGAGTTCTAAGCCGGCCTGGTCTACAGAGTATGATTCAGGACAGCCAGAGTTAAACAGAGAAACCTTGTCTTGAAAAACCAAACCAAACCAAACCAAACCAAACCAAACCAAGCCAAACCAAACCAAACCAAACCAAACCAAACCAAACCAAGCTAAACCAAGCCAAACCAAACCAAGCAAAAAAACACATATTTTCAGACAAACATAGACATTGCATAATTAGCAAGGTAGTATATATATTTTTTTCTTCTAACTTCAACTACTTGCATTACAGTCCTGACCTCATAAAAACAGACTTGTCTGGAAAGACAAATGGAGAGTACCAGATTGGTAGAGTTAATACATTTAAATGGTGCATAGGAGATCAAGAACAATAAGCAAGCAGACATCTAACTAATGTTTTTAATCAACTGTATTTTACTATGCTAATTTCATGTTTTTTAAAAAATCAATCATTTGATGGATTTTGCTGAGTGCAATACTAATACTCTCCATCAGCATTTACAATGAAAATAACAAATTGAGGCTGACTATTCTTGCTAATATATGTCAGACATGTCCTAGAAACAGAAAACAAACAAAATCAATATTATGCCTTATTTTAATTTTGTAAAGGATGTTGGAACACTGTTTCTGTGAATGATGACACACAAAAGTTGCTGGCACTCTTCTGGTTATAAAGTCACAAGAATAAATGAATATCAATTAGACACTTGATTTTCATTTATTTTAAGCTTAAATGTTAGCGATATCATTTGAATAATGCATACCCCTCCTTTGACTAATCGTCTATTTTTTTCAGCTACTTAGTTTAGAAATGATAATCTTAGCTGTGAAGCATGTTTTGATTTGAAAATTTGTGAGCCACTCTTTCTTCCTTATAAGTTAATTTGTAAACAATTATAACTTTAGAAGTTAAGTACTTCTATTATGGTTATAAAAGTCTTCATCAGTAAGTTTATCATAGTACTTTTTTTTGTTAAAATAGAAACAACAGTTGTCAGAGTGAGAGTGAGCTTCAGACTCAATATTCATGAGAAGATTGTCTCAGGAACCATCTTCACACACGCAGAAAGAGTGGATACTGAACAAGCTGTACCAGCCTTTAGCTGATTATCAAAGTGTGTCTAGAGAACATGAGATTTAAATTAGGGCAAGAAATTTAAATTTATCTCTCAGGAGCAATTTTTAAAATTATAGCAAGGACTATTTAACCCTCAAATATATGCTTGTAGTTTAGCTTTTATAACTGTTTTCCCTTCCAAGTCTTACAAAGCCATGCACTGAGAATTTTAGGGTGGGTTAGGCATGTTCTCACACAAAGGCAAAGGCACTGACAGCATTACTGAGTTGCCCAAATGTCCCATCCTAGCTGTGAGATCCTAAGTATGTCATCGGCACTTTATGTGGCATGAAAAAGAGAAGGCTATCTGGTCCAATTCCATAGGTGGAAAATCACAGTTTTCCATGCACCATGTCACAGCAATGTCTGTGACAGAGACCAAAAACACATATCCACACATTAATAGGTTTGGGATTAGGGATCTCTCTGACATGGTAGAATACAGGGGAGAAAAATCCTTCCTTATCTACCACAAACTTCATGGTTGGTACTTATGTAGCAAGGACAAGGGATTAACAAGAGTTACATATAACAAGAATTAATAAGGCATAACAAATGTATTTAGAAAATGGTTTTTGTGTCTGTGTGTGTGTGTGTGTGCATGAATGGGAGCTGGAGTCAGATGGACGCAAAACATTTCCTCCTAAGCACATGTGTTGGATGCTTCTTTTCTAGCTGATGGTATTATCTTGGGAGACTGTGGAACCTTTAAATGATGGCATCTAACTAGAGCAAGTAGAGCAGGCCTGGCCCCTAGTTCTACTGCCTTTTCTGTTTTCTGGTCCACTCTCGGGTGAACACCCTGTATAGCTCTGTAGCTGTGGAATGAGCCATTTTACCAGGCCTTCCTTGCTGCCAACACCCTCTGTAAATGTGAGCTGAGATAGCTCTCAATGATGGGAAAACAAAGACTCAAGGGATACCATGCTTTCATTGTTAGGTACAAGAAAGATCAAGCAACAGCGACGCAGTATCATTTGGCAGAAATAGGCATTAAACTGGAGGGGACTCTGCAAGCTCTGTCTAGATTCTTTTCTGGTTTTATTTCTCTCTTCTGACTACAGGGCTGGATACCTATCACAATTGGCCTTTGGAGAACAAGGTACAAAGAATTTCTCTTATGTTTTCTGGGATAAGAAGAAGGACAAAGAAAAGGTTTGTCTAACATACAAAGGCTTCACATTTGGGGGTGTCATATTCTGAGTCCCTGAAATAGAATCACAATAAGACCTTGTGTGTACTTTGTTACAAATGTCAGATATTTTTAGACTTGCATTTTATTCAGTAACCATGTGAAGGAGAGGATATGTTCATCCTGTGCCTTCAGAGAAATGCAAGCCCAGTATCTGGAGGACATTTGCAAAGTCAAAATGCTGAGTTGGAATTTAATGGTTTCTGGTTTTGTTTTTCTTTTTAACAAAGTTCAGCATTCATTCCAGTTACCTATTGACACTTTCTTTGAGAATATTTGCAATGAAAACTGAATACAAGGCATCACTGAGAATTGCAGGCTTTTGGATTCTGATAAAATCACACCCATTTTGAGGAATGGAGGATGAAGTTTAGTAGAATAATCCAGATCGGTGTCTCACAAAGAGCCCTCTGCAGGCCACTAGTTCCATGTGACAATGGAAACTACTGCCCTTTATTAATTAGTATTGGATTCATCCTTAAGAGACAGGAAATGAAAGAACACTAAAATAGCCATGATGCACATGAAAGGTGATTCTTCCTCTCATGTTGAAAGGAGACAGGTACTTTGTGGCTGTGGTGAGCAGGGGGACTCCAGAATGACCAAGGAATCCTGCTTTTGGCATCTTTAGCTCTCTTGTCTTTAAAGATCCCCCGGCTGTCTCAAGTGCTGAAGCTCTATGGCCATTACTGGGAGAAGAGATGACTCAGAGCAGAGCTGTGCTCCTTTCTAGGTAGGTACACATCACTTCTACTCATATCTTAGTTTTCAGCCAGGAGTAGCAGAAAGGGAAACAGGAAACAAAATCATTGGCTAAGTTTGTAATATAACCAGTCAAAGTAGAAATTTTTCTACAAAAAAGGGATAAATGCACTTGAGAATTAACTCAATGACCTCCAAATATCTCTAATAGTATGCTTTGTTACAAAAGAGAAAAAATATTTTTTTTGATCACACAAGGCTACCAAGTGCTAAGATAAAGTTGAAAAAATTCTTTAACTCCAGACTTTTCAGATACTAATGCATATTGTGAAACTCCTAAGAGTAGAATACATGTAGAGTTCCCATGTGTACTTCACAATACTACTCAGTGCACAGAGTTCCTTATAATTAATAGTCTATGCAACATATAATTTGGGAAAGTACTGCTGAACACTACTGAATCTAGGGTAGATAATTTCTGTTTCCAGTTGTCAAGTTCCAGACTGCCTAGGTATTGGACCATCTCTGACTAACTTAATTTGACTTTATTCTATTTGAAATCAGAATTTAGAGAACCATATGTAATGAGCATATGAGTAACTTGAAATGAGTAACTTGAAAATATGAACAATTACAGAAAAGTAAAGTAATTGGCTATTAGAGATGAAATTCCTAAAATTGTGCCAAAAAATCTTGAGCAAATGCAAGATTTTATGATGACAGGTTAAAAGAGAGAGTCCTTGGAAACAGCACAGTGATAGGAGCCGCCACTCACTGAACTCAGAGCACAGAGCTCAGCCTCCATGTCTAGGACAGTGGATACACTGGTGGCTCTGGTGGTTCAGATTCTACCTGTCCAGCAGCATGTGCTGTTTTATCGAAGCACTATCAGTGATTAAACTCTGCTCTGTTGTCTGTGCTTTTGGTTTCACATCCAGTCCAGTGATATGGAGCTATTTCCCCTTATTTTCTTCTAGTAGTTTACCATTTTGAGGTCTCATATTTCAATCATCATGGGTTAGTTATGAATACATTGTGAGATAGAGGTATAAATTTATTCATTTTGAATACCTTTTACTAAAGAGACTGTCATTTTCTTAGGAAGTGATATATTTACCAAAATCTGTCCTATAAAGAGATAAAATGCCAGATATGTTGATGTGTAATCCACTCAAAACACACCCAGGCTTTAGGTAAATTGCATTTCTGAACCCTAGACATCACTTCTTCAACATGAACAACATCAACATCTTGTTTATCCTTTATAAAGAGATGACCATTAATCGGTTTGGTTATAGACATGTCTGAGAAAGATAATCTTGACTGGTGACTGATGTGGGAGGAACCAGCCCGCTGTGAGTGGTCCCGACCTGGGCAGGGTTGTAGATGAAGGGCAGCTGATTCTAGTCAGGGAATGAGCCAGTAGGCAGCATTCCTCCATGCTTTCTCCACAGATCCTAGTCTTAGCTCATGTTCTGACTTTCCTTAGTGATAGATTGTAATGCTAAAGTATAATCCAAATAAATCTTTTCCTCCCAAAGTTGCTGTAGGTTAGTGATGTGCCTCAGCAGCAGAGGTCAATATAGAACAAAAAAATATGTATTTCAAATGCTGTGAAACAGAAAGTTTATATCATGTTATTTATATATTCACTATGTTTTAGGTCTGTAATGAAATTATAACTAATTTGAGAGGAGAATAATAATTTTGTGATGTTGGATTTCTTTCCAGAAAGACAATTAAATGAAAATGTAACAGGACTGAAAAAATCTAATTCATATAATTTATATATTTGATATAACAATTTTTCTAAGGAATTAACATATTAGTATAATTTGTATTTAAAAATTTTAATGAATATAGAATTTATTGATTGCTAATAATCTCCATGTTTTCAGTTGCAAAAAAAAAAGAGAGATGGCTATATAAGACAAAACAAATGGAGTTATATGGGTGAAATTACTTCATGAATCTAAGACTGTTGCAGAGGTTTTCTCAAATCTTCCAATTAAGGGGGGCAAATTCACATAGATTGTTTCATTATGCAAATTTATAAAGGGGACACTCATTACCTCTTCTAATCTTCTCTATTACAAAAACAAACAACTCCCCCCCCCCACACACACACACATCAATAACAACAAAAGCCTATGTTGTCCTCGTCGTGGCTCAGGAAAAACCCATAAGATGATCCATTTCTTCCTGGCACTCAATGAGAAACCACTTTCTTTTCTGCAATTTAGTTACAATCTAGTTTATACTTTATCATCTTTCTGATACATCCTTCCTTGTCTTTCACCAAAACTGTCTACATAGATTCCTGGTTTCTTACTGTCTCTTCTGTACATGGGCACATATGGGCAGACACACTGTGTTTTGTTGAAAACCCTCCCTAGCCTTTTCAAAATGAAAGGCAAGCTCTCACTCTGACTCATCTTCATGCACATAGTATGCAGACCTTCACATTTTGCCAGAGATAAACTGTCCCCAAAATTCCATACATTTAATTCCTACTCTCTAAAATTTTTTTCCAAAATGTTACTTTCCAATGAGGCTAATTAACCCTGGCAACCATATTTAAACTTGAAATCTGTTCCTCCAGTGGGGGATACCTCTAATTCCCTTCATTTCATTTACATTTTTTTGTACATTATTGACTTCCTTTAGGATTTCATACCATGAACATATTTATTATGCTTATTGTCCACTGTCTATCAGAATTTACTTGCTCAGTGACTCAATGATGCTGGGATTTTTGTTTGTTTTTTTCCCTAAAAATACAATCCAGATATGTAAAGTTTCTTAGTACACTGAACATAATTCACATGTCTTAAGGCTTCAGCGATTGAGTTTGGAAGGCAGTAGTGTCAAGTGGATATTTTATAACGTCAGCTGCATAAATGCAGAAGTGGAGGTTAGATGCCTTTTTCAACACTACAAGGACACAAAGCTGCATACCCAGAATCCAGTCACTGAATCTGGATTGTCCTACTCCAGGGCCTCAGACAATGTGCTGCTTCTGATGGCTAGGATCAAAAGTGGAGGAAGAAAGTATTTGGAAAAGAGGGCTTGTCAATCCATTTGACACAAGCTGGTTTTATGTCAATCAGATATAACCTAAAGTCATTTTGGAAGAGGAACCTCATTTGATAAAATACCTACACAGGATTGGACTTTGGACAAGCCTACTGTACATTTTCTTGATTGATAATGGATGCAAGAAGTCCAGCCACTGTGGGCAGAGTCATAACTGGGCAGGTGGTCCCAGATTCTATAAGGAAGCAGGCTGAGATAGTCATGGAGAGAAAATTCAGTGAGCAGCATTCCTCTATAGCTTCTGCAATCATCATCATCATCATCATGAGATACAAAGGACCTCATCATGAAACTGAACTCTGTTCTGAATAGAGAAGAGACAATGAAAGATAGAAAATGGAAAAGCAGAAATAATGGATGCAGAACTAAGGACAGACTTCAAGGCTTTGGTTATTCGATGGTTGGTCAGGGTAGTTAGATATCACAGATACTCCCACCCTGATCCTGGCTAGAGACTGAAGAATTTTCATCAAATATAGAAGGTACTCTGCTGTCAAGAGTAGAGGTTATTATTATCATCATCAATGTCATCATCATCATTTATGCTTATGATGACGATAACACTGATGCTGAAGAAGCACAGCAGTATTTTTCTAGATGCAGCAGATTGTAAGGAAGCACCAACATGGGCATAGAAGAAGGTTCAAGAACCTGAGTAAAGCTGAATAAGTAAAGAATATTTGCTGAAAATATAGAAGTTACTGCAGTAAGACAGATTAAAAAAAAAACCATGGTTTTCCTTGAGGGGAGTTGCAGGGCAGGAGGGACAGGGTCCTCTCAGCTTCCTAGTGACAGAGGTGGATCAGCATCCTTCTCTGCCCCTTCCCTGCAAGTGGAGGGCCTACCCCCAGGGAGTGCCTTAACACAGAGACTCGGGTGAGAGCCACCATTTTCTCTCTGGTGAGTTTCTAAGACCAGAGAAGCCAGCCAGGAGGCACAGGCCCCACTAGTCGCAGGGGACTTGCATGGCGGCAGGGACAGGACAAGCTCTAGTCAGACACACTAAGAACATCTAACACCAAAAATCAAGAGATGGAGCAAGGCAAATGCAAGAATCCTACCAACAGAAACCAAGGCTACATAGCTTCATCAGAACCTAGTACTCCCACTGCAGCAAGTCCTGGATATCCCAAAGCACTGGAAAAGCAAGAATTGGATCTAAAATCATATCTCACAATGCTGATAGAGGAACTTAAGAAGGACATGAATAACTCCCTTAAAGAAATACAGGAGAATTCAGGTAAAGAGGTACAAGCCCTTAAAGAGGGAACAAAAAAAAAATCCCATAAAGAATTACAGGAGATCATAAGTAAACAAGTAGAAACACGTAAAGAGCAAACTCAAAAATCCCTTAAGGAATTGCAGGAAAACACAAACAAACAGGTGAAGGAATTGAGTAAAACTATCCAGGACCTAAAAATGGAAGTCGAAACAATAAATCACAAAAGGAGACAACTCTGGAATTAGAAATCTTAGGAAAGAAGTCAAGAAACATAGATGCAAGCATCACTAACAGAATACAAGAGATAGAAGAGAGAATCTCAGGGGCAGAAGATAACATAGACAACATTGAGAGAACAGTCAAAGAAAATGCAAAAAGCAAAAAGACCCTAACCCAAAACATCCAGGAAATCCAGGATACAATGAGAAGACCAAATCTAAGAATAATAGGTATAGAAGAGAGTGAAGACCTCCAACTTAAAGGGCCAGTAAATATCTTCAACAAAATTATAGAAAACTTCCCTAACCTAAAGAAAGAGATGCCTGGAACATCTGTCCCAACACTGGGAGTAACTGGGACCACCAGGACCAGGCACACAGGAACTCTGCCAACCCAATGACTTAGGTTCCTTCCTGTCTGTCTGGGCTGGGGTCCAGAGCAGACCTTGGGCACATGCACTGCAGCCAGTCCCACAACACCCAGAGGAAGCTCCACTCCTAGGCCCTCTGACACACCCTGGATTAGAGGTGAGCAGGAACCAACATCTGTCCCAACACTGGGAGTAACTGGGACCAGCGGGACCGAGCACACAGGAACTCCACCAGCCCAGTGACTTGGGTTCCTTCCAGTCTGTCTGGGTTAGTGTTCGGAGCAGACATTGGGCACAAGCTCTGCAGCCAGTCCCACAACACACAGAGAAAGCCACACTTCCAGGTGATCTAACAAGCCCAGGATCCCAGGATTCCAGAATCACAGGATCACAGAGACAACTTGACTCTGAGGAGTTCTGACACAACCAGGAAAACAGGAAGGGCAGGCTCCAGTCAGATTTAGTAAGGGCAGGTAACACTAGAGTTAACCAGATTGCGGGGTTGGGGGGCAAGCTTAAGAAAATAAACAACAAAAACCAAGGTCACTTGTCATCATCAGAACCCAATTCTCCCACCATAGCACACCGGAAAAGCAAGATTCAGAACTAAAATCACTTATCATGATGATGATACAGGACCTTAAGGAAGACATAAATAGCACCCTCAAAGAAAT
>NW_022196894.1:60004792-60005257 GCF_008632895.1 Mastomys coucha | reverse complement strand
GTAATCTTTCAACAAATCCACACAAACCTAATTCCACCTCTCACAACAAAAACAACAGGAAGTGACAAATACTTTTTTTAATATATTAATTTGAAAATTAATATTACTAACATATCCTATTCGATTGAAATCCAATAATATGAGGAATTGGAAATTTGATGATTGTCATCCAATGATCTCTCTAATTTGGTAATTGGAGAATTAGGTCCATCATTGTAGAATCTATATACACTGTCAGCTTGTTTGTTTGTGACAGTGTCTTGCTGTGTACAACATAAGCGTCTTGGAATCTTGCTTCCCCTATCTCAGCCTCTCTATTAATAGTATTGTTTATTTCATGTTTTTACACTATACTATGGTTTTCAGAACAGCTTATATATTTCAAAAGTATTTATATACCCAATAGAATCATAGACAATTAACTAGGGAGGTGGTTTGTAAGAGAACAACAAAGTGAGACTGAAT
>NW_022196894.1:60004386-60004782 GCF_008632895.1 Mastomys coucha | reverse complement strand
CCCTAACCTAAAGAAAGAGATGCCCATGAATATACAAGAAGCTTACAGTACTCCAAATAGATTGGACCAGAAAAGAAATTCCTCCTGTCACATAATAATCAAAACACCAAATGCACTAAGCAAAGAAAGAATTTTAAAATCAGTAAGGGAAAAAATGCAAGTAACATATAAAGGCAGGCCTATCAGAATTACGGCAGATTTCTCACTTGAGACTATGAAAGCTAGAAGATCCTGGGCAGATGTCATACAGACCCTTCTAGAAGACAAATGCCAGCCTAGACTACGATACCCAGCAAAACTCTCAATTACCATTGATGGAGAAACAAGGTATTCCATAACAAAACAAAATGTACACAATATCTTTCCACAAATCCAGCCCTACAAAGGATAATAGAT
>NW_022196894.1:60001491-60003261 GCF_008632895.1 Mastomys coucha | reverse complement strand
TTTTCCAAATTATCACAGCTAATGAACCAAATTCTTACCCTCACCTAATATCTGTGCCACCCTCCAAGAAGAACCATTGCTCATTGAAACTTTATGGATAGACCATCTTAATAATACACACCATTTCTTAAATGAATGTAACCTGTTCTCTGTGGGCTGAGAATGAAGTCACTCACTCAAGTCAAATAGCTTTGACCATAGCAGGAAGTCTGTATCCAAAAACTGAGCCTACAACTCATTTCTTGGTGCAGCAGAACTATCAACTTTCAGCTTAACTATGATGGAGGTAAAATCCTTTGATGATGTGAGGTTCATTGAAGTACAGCCTTATTACAATGAAATCTAATGTCTAAAAATTGTTCTTATTTTGGGCTTGTACCACAGTAAGAGCCAAGATTTTAAACTCTACTAAACATAAAACAAACAAACAGACTTTATATATTTATGTTCATTTAAGAAAATACTAGTAGTGATGTATTATTTTTAAGTACAGTTAATATGTTTGGAGTGATTTAAAATTTACATTGAGAAAAATGTATTTTCACTATTGCTATAGACGAGCATCTACATAAGACTGTTAAATTGATTGTTGTTTCATATCAATCAACTTTTATAATACTCATTCTTATTGTTATAATATTTTATAAATTTTAAAGAATATGACAAAAAATGCCCTATCAATATGTACTACATTTGTGAATATGTACATCCAAAAAGATCAATAAACTTTCAAAATAAAAAACAATTATGGTTTATTAATAACAATAATTTTAAATAGAAAAAAAAAGAAAGAGATGCCCGTGATCATACAAGAAGCCTATAGAACCCCAAATCGACTGGGCCAGAAAAGAAATTCTTTCCGTCACATAATAGTCAAAGCACCAAATGCACAAAAGAAAGAAAGAGTACTAAAAGCAGTAAGGGAAACAGGTCAAGTAACATATGAAGGCAGGCCTATCAGAATTACACCAGACTTCTCACCAGAGACTATGAAAGCTAGAAGATCCTGGACAGATGTCATACAGACTCTAAGAGAACACTAATGCCAGCCGAGACTATTATACCCAGCAAAACTCTCAATCACCATAGATGGAGAAACCAAAGTATTCCATGACAACACCAAATTCACACAATTTATTTCCCCAAATCCAGCCCTTCTAAGAGTAATAAATGGAAAACTCCAACACAATAAGGGGAAGTACATCCCTGAAAAAGCAAAAATGTAATCTTCCAACAAAACTAAAAGAAGATAGACCCATGATTGGAATGCCAGCTCTAACTACAAAAATAACAGGAAACAACAATTACTTTTCCTTAATATCTATTAATATCAATGGACTCAATTCTCCAATAAAAAGACATAGACTATCAGATTGGGTACGTAAACAGGACCCAACATTTTGCTGCATACAGGAAACCCACCTCAGTGACAAAGACAGACACTACCTCAGAATAAAAGGCTGGAAAACAATTCTCTAAGGCAATGGCCACAAGAAAAAAGCTGGAGTAGCCAATCTAATATTGAATAAAATCAACTTTTACCCAAAAGTGATCAAAAAAGATAAGGAGGGATACTTCATATTCATGAAAGATATGATCTACCAAGATGAACTCTCAATTCTGAACCTCTATGCTCCAAATGCAAGGGCATCTACATTCATAAAAGAAACATTACTAAAGCTCAAAACACATATTACACAGAACACAATAGTAGTGGGAGATTTCAATATTCCACTCTCTGCAATGGACAGATCATGGAAACAGAAACTA
>NW_022196894.1:59996557-59999598 GCF_008632895.1 Mastomys coucha | reverse complement strand
GAAATTAGGGAAACAACACCCTTCACAATAGTTACAAATAATATAAAATACCTAGGTGTAACTCTAAGTAAGCTTGTAAAAGATCTCTTTGACAAGAACTTCAAGTCTCTGAAGAAGGAAATTGAAGAAGATCTCAGAAGATGGAAATATCTCCCATGCTCATGGATTGGCAGGATTAGTATAGTAAAAATGGCCATCTTACCCAAGGCAAGCTATAGATTCAATGCAATCCCTATTTAAATTCCAACTCAATTCTTCACAGATGTAGAAAGAGCAATTTGTAGATTCATCTGGAACAACAAAAGACCCAGGATAACCAAAACTATTCTCAACTATAAAGGAACCTCTGGTGGAATCACAACCCCAGACCTTAAGCTGTACTACAGAGCAATTGTGATGAAAACTGCATGGTGTTGGTACAGTGATATGCAGGTATATCAATGGAACCGAATTGAATACCCATAAATGAACCCATGCACCTATGGTCACTTAATCTTTCACAAAGGAGCTAAAACCACCCAGTGGAAAAAAGACAGCATTTTCTTTTTCTTTTTCTTTTTTTTTATTTTAGATATTTTCTTTATTTACATGCGAATTTCTCCATTCCCAGTTTCCCCTCCAAAAAACAAAGAAACAGAGAAAAACAACAAAAACAAACCCCTGTTGCCTCCCCCTTCCCCATGCCTGCCACCCCGCCCTCTCCCACTTTCTGGCCCTGGCATTCCCCTACACTGGGGCTCAGAACCTTCACAGGGCCGAGGTCCTCTCCTCCTACTGATGATCGATTTTGCAATCCTCTACCACACACATGCTGCCTGAACAATCAGACCCCAACTCAAGCAAATCAGAGGCTTTCCTATACACAAAGGATAAACAGGCAGAGAAAGAAATTAGGGAAACAACACCCTTCACAATAGTTACAAATAATATAAAAATACCTCGGTGTAGCTCTAACTAGCAAGTAAAAGATCTCTTTGACAAGAACTTCAAGTCTCTGAAGAAACAACTTGAAGAAGATCTCAGAAGATGGAAAGATCTCCCATGCTCATGGATTGGTAGGATTAATATAGTAAAAATGTCCATCTTACCAAAGGTAATCTACAGATTCAATGCAATCCCCATCAAAATTACAACTCAATTCTTCATAGACTTAGAAAGAGCAATTTGCAGATTCATCTGAAACAACAAAAGTCCCAGGATAGCCAAAACTATTCTCAACAATAAAGGAACCTCTGGTGGAATCACAATCCCAGACCTTAAGCTGTACTACAGAGTAATTGTGATAAAGACAGCATTTTCAACAGATGGTGCTGGCTCAACTGGCGGTTAACATGTAGAAAAATACAAATCGATCCATTCCTTTCTCCTTGTACAAAGCTCAAGTCCAAGTGGATCAGGGACGTCCACATCAAAGCAGATACATTGAAACTAATAGAAGAGAAAGTGGGGAAGAACCTCGAGCAAATAGCCACAGGGGAAAATTTTCTGAAGAGAATGCCAATAGCTTCTGCTCTAAGATCAAGAATTTACAAATGGAACCTCATAAAGTTGCAAAGGTTCTATAAGGCAAAAGACACTGTCAATAGGACAAAATGGCAACCAACAAATTGGGAAAAGATCTTTACCAACCCTATATCTGATAGAGGGCTAATATCCAATGTATACAAAGATCTCAAGAAGTCAGACTCCAGAGAACCAAATAACCCTATTTAAAAATGGGGTACAGAGCTAAACAAAGAATTCTCAATTGATAAACACCGAATGGCTGAGAAGCACCTAAAGAAATGTTTAACATCCTTAGTCATCAGGTAAATGCAAATTAAAACAACCCTGAGATTCCACCTCACACCAGTCAGAATGACTTGGATAAAAATCTCATGTGAAAGCAGATGCTGGAGAGGTTGTGGAGAAAGAGGAACATTACTTCATTGCTGCTGGGATTGCAAAGTGGTACAACCAGTCTGGAAATCAGTTTGTCAGTTTCTCCGGAAATTGGACATAGTTCTACAGGAGGACCCGGCTATACCACTCCTGGGCATATACCCAAAAGATACTGCAACATGTAATAAGGACACATGCTCCACCATGTTCATAGCAGCCTTATTTATAATAGCCAGATCCTGGAAACAACCCAGATGTCCCTCAACAAAGGAGTGGATACAGAAATTGTGGCACATCTACACATTGGAGTACTACTCAGCTATTAAAAACAATAAATTTATGAAATTCGTAGGGAAATGGATGGATCTGAAGAATATCATCCTGAGTGAGGTAATTCAACCACAGAAGAACAAACACATTATGCACTCTCTGATAAGTGGTTATTAGCCCAGAAGTTTGGAATACAGGAAGAACAACCCACAAACCACAAGGATCTCAAGAATAAGGAAGACCAAAAGGTGGACATTGCATTCCTTCTTAAAAGGGGGAACCAAATACCCACGGAAGGATTTGCAGAAATTAAGCATGGAGCAGAGACTGAAGGAAGGACAAGCCAGCCTAAATATCTCCTGAGAGGCTCTGACAGTACCTGACTAATACAGATGTAGAGGCTCACAGCCATCCATTGAACTGTGTACGTGGTCCCCAGTGAAGGAGTTAGAGAAAGAACCTATGGAGCTGAGGGGTTTGCAGCCCCTTAGGACAAACAACAATATGAACTAACTAGTACCCTCAGAGCTCCCAGGGTCTCAACCACCAACCAAGGACTGCACACGGAGGGGTCTGATTGTTCTAGCAGCATGTGTATAGTAGAGGATTGCAAATTTGATCATCAATAGGAGAAGAGGTCCTCGGCCCTGTGAAGTTTCTGTGCCCCCGTGTAGGGGAATGCCAGGGCCAATAAGTGGGAGAGGGTGGGGTGGCAGGCATGGGGAGGGGGGAGGCAACAGGGGTTTGTTTTTGTTGTTTCTGTTTGTTTCTTTGTTTTTGGAGGGAAACTGTGAAAGGAGAAAGTTACATGTAAATAATGAAAATATCTAATATATATATATATATATATATATATATATATATATATATATATATATATATATATATAT
>NW_022196894.1:59979787-59996544 GCF_008632895.1 Mastomys coucha | reverse complement strand
GTGAACCTACTAAGTCCATTTAGTGCTGCAAGTTTTTATGTGTGTTTAGGGCTTGTGATTTAATTATAACTTGTGATTAAATAAACTAGTTTACCTATTATAATGAAAAAAAAAAACATGTTCTTTAACATAGCGTAGGTTGTACAGGGAGAGAAATCCAAGCAGGTTTTGCCCATGACATGCAGTTTGGAATATAGAAGTTTATGATCATTCACCACACTTGGTATTGTTCTTTAAGAGGTAAATACTTGGGGATGATGGGGAATCTGTGCCAAGCTACTTTTTTGCAATGTGTGTTTGTGTGTGTGTGTGAATGGAGCCTATGCAAGAGAGAAGGATCAAAGGATGGCTGCAGCTGACAATTGGTTTGTGAGCACATTCTACAACTGGGAACTGTCGGGCGCAGCTAAGGGCCTGTTGCTGTCCAATGGAAGGTGGTTGAACAATTAAAATGTATGTTAAATTTGTGCTTTGATAAATTCATTCCAAACTGCTTTGTTCCTCAAGCAGAGAAACTCAAACAACCTAGTTGTCTCTTCTTTCTCCAGAAAGCTGTATTTCTAATGTGTGAGTCAGAGATTTCTGTCTCCTCATTTTCTCTTTTGCTTTTATTCCCTGACTATATTTCCAATATAAGGCAAATTATGAGAACACCTTCTTTGCCTTGACTCTTTAGTAGCTAGTCAATAATCATGCTGGATATAATATCAATGTTACCTTTCATTAATGATTCACACTGCTTTCTCACCTTGCTTGTAAATATTAAAGATCTGATCATGTCACGTTGCTACTAAATACTGTGTCCACACTATAGAGATTGGTTTGCAAAATATTCCAGAATGTGACCCTGGGATATAATTAAAGACTTCACTCTGGACATTCTTCCATGAATGCTTTGTATTTCATGTATCAAGCTTAATCACTCTCTAAATACCCTCCTTGTCTGACTGTACTATTCTCACATTCTGAACTCTCTATCTTGATGTCCTATCCATACTCTAGTTCAGGATTTAGTATATGCCTTAACATAACCTCTACTAAGAATTGCTAAAGTCTTTGCATCTTAAAGTTAGAGAAGCCACCTTTTCTTCTACTGTCAGAGAGATTTTGATGTAGCTTATAACATTTATCACATTGGGAGGCTGTCTATCTCTTTGATAAGCCTTTCTCCACTACAATTTCTGCTACTGACATGAGAAGTTCTGTGAAGTTGTTCAGAACTTAAATTTCTTCTTTTGATTTTCATTTATTAGAAGGAATTTGCAAATGCAACATTATTCATTAATAAAGTGAAATTAGTCAGACCCCAAGCCTACACATCTCAATAAGCTCCTTCCTATATAGTTACAATAGCCATTCTGAAGTGGTGGAGCTTCATAATAGATTTTATAGTTTTACTGTCCACTATTTTTATTCGTTTATTGACTGAAATAAATTGAAAGTTCCAGCGCAGAGTTGAAATCAGAAGACCAATTAGTTTTATAAGCAGTTTTATGACACAAGAACCCATTACTTGCACTCAATATTTCTTTAACACTTTCACTTCTCCTATTGTATGGGAAATGTTTTTTTCTTTTTTTCATTCTATATTCTCTCTGAGTGTTTCCATATTCTGCTTTTCCTTGGAAACAGAACAAGGTAAATTCAACAGGAACTCCTAGGTAAATGAGCACATCAAAGTGAGTGTGGAGTACCCAGATAATGTAGAGAAATCGCCTGGTCCCAATCTTGGTTTTATGCATCCTTTCCATCTGAGTGGTCCAACATTGTAATAAGAAATGAGTAAATGTGACAGTGCTTTCATTATAGTATATCAATTGCAATATGTATAAAAGTCCAAGGAATGATAATACAAATTCCTGCCCTGAGACACATTTCTTTTATTTATTAAAAGTTATTTCATTTCAAATTGACAGCATGTTGAGGGAGCTGTGGAAATAAGCCTGGAATGATCACCATCGGTTTCTTTTATCATTAAGACAAGTTTTGCTTCAAATGTAGGTGGAGACATGGAGACCTGATTTACCCTCCGTCATAGTCTAGTATTGTTAGAATGAAATTTTAGAGACTATAGTTTAAATTTAATTTTTGTAATTCTGTATGTTAGGAAGTTCAAGATCAAGCTACCAACATCTGATGTCTTGCAAAGGTCTTCTAGCTGATTCCCTACATGGGAAAAGAGGGTTAGTGAGCTAGTCAGATCTTATGACAAACATCTATAAAAAGAGGGTTAGTGAGGGAGCTGAAGGGGGTTTGCAACCACATAGGAAGAACAACAATATCAACTAACGAGAGATCTAAACCACCAACTAAGGAGTACACATGGAGGGACCCTTGGCTCCATCTGCATATGTAGCAGAGGATGGCCTTGTAGGGCATCAATGAGAGAAGAGGCCCTTGGTCCTGTGAAGGCTGGATGACCCAGTGTAGAGAGAATGTGAGGGCAGGGAGGCAGGAGTGGATGGGTGGGTGGGGGCACACCCTCATAGAAGCAGGAGGAGGGGGGATGGTATTGGGGGGTTTCTTGGGGGTAAATTGGGAAAGGGGATAACATTTGAAATGTAAATAAATAAAATATCCAATAAAAATGACTAAGCATAAAAAAAGAAGAGGGTTAATCCCATATTAATCCAGTCCATATATCTTCATCATCTCTCAATATCATCATGGTACCTCTTGAATTTTGAAGAAGCACATATAAATAAAAGCTTTCTCCCATTGGAGGCAACAACTGATATTAACAATAACAAAAAGGATGGACAGAGCATGAAAGATTGACCAGTGTTCAAGATGTTGACACAAGGCAAGCAAAGCTATCGATCTCTGGGAAATGGGAAACAAATGTGAAATTTTCATTGTGTGTGTGTGTGTATGTGTGTGTGTGTGTGTGTGTGTGTGTGTGCACTGTTCTGAAAAGCCTAACCTGGGGCCTTGGAAGACAGATAGAAGAATGCTGAGTGGCCCAAAGATGTACAAATGAAGTGGTGAAGAAGGGCTTCCTGGCAGATTCTAAGTATAAGAAAATGTGAAATTAGGAAGAATCTAAATAAGAGCTATGATGAACTTAACTTGTAGTCCATTAAATGTTTGGGAGAAGAGAAAGTGCAATTAAAAAACTGACTGAAACTCAGTTTCACTCTTTCTGCCTGGTCCAGATGACTGGTACTTCTGCCAATGCCCTAGAATTTGCCTTTGTCTTATATGGCCTGAGAACTGAAAAAGAAAATCGTTGCTTTCTCACTTGCTACTTCTACTGCTCTTGTTCTAAGGACAAGAGGAATCCAGTCCTGTCTGTACTGTAGCTTTGTTTCTTTGTTATGTGTTTGTCCGGGTATCACTGTGCATGTCAGAGATCACCAGTTCATGATTATTTGTAGAAGGGGTACTAATTGTTTTGAGCCTGGTGTCTTTGCAAATTTGATTGTCATCTAAATTGTACTTTGAGGCTATATAAATACTCTCGTTTATCCACATTCTTATGCATTCCTGAGAAGTATGTATCCTGTCACACTGATCTATTTAAGAAACTTCAGGGACAGGCAGACATTTGTACCACTCTGCCAAAACAGTTGTCAGAGCTTCTTGAATGTGCCAGTCTGTTCATTATGATACATGGACAACGGCGGGTATCAAGGTCCAGGAAGGACAGAGTTCCGGTCCTGAGACATACTTTAGGAGATTATTAATACTTTCTTTTGTCTATTTCACCCTTCTTTCAGGTCTCCTATATTACTGTGAGTACTATTAGTTCCCATATATATCGCAATCATAGGTAGACATCCAAATACAGGAGCCTGTAATGGGCTTGTATAATTTTCCTAAAAGACCCTCCCCATGATGCATATTGTTTTACAGTTAAAACATTTAATGTCCCTAAACTGAAAGCAGAAGAAGCAGAGGAGGGAACAGGAGGTGACAAAGGAAGAGGAGGAGGCAGATGGGAAGACAGTGTGCAGTAGGAAGAGGCAAGGCATATGTGAAAACAGGAATCATCAAGTTTGTAGAAGAAAAGCAAGCAAGTAGGTGATTGACACCATGATTTTGTTATCTCTCTAATTATGCTTTAATTTAAAGGATGCTGTGAATGAAGAAGATTCTGGTCCAGAGAGCAGAGATCACCAGGTCTATAGAAGCATTCGTACACAATTACTGACACAGAGGATCTTACAGCATGCCAGAACATGACCTTGGCTTCTGTTATATATGCGTTTATAATATGCAGATGTATGAATATGTATATATTATATATGTATTCATAAACATCTAAACTTATTGCAAATAAATTTGTTTCAAACAGTATATTATGATTGCAGTTCCCTCCCAACACACCCCAGATCTTCCCTACCTCTCCACTCATCCAACTCTATGCTCTTTCTTTTTCTCTTCATTTAGAAAATAAACAGGCAAACAACAAAAAGGCAAACAAACTGCAATAACAACAAAACCAAAAGAAAAAAAAACACAGAAGAGACACACACTACCCATTCCATTCACATTCTTATTTGGTTTCTGAACTCACTTGAAGTTAAAAGAATACTCATGATAGTAATCCTTACATATTAACACAGAATTCCCACACAGAAGCATTAAAAACAATTCTAGAACAAATAGTTAGTGCTATTTTTGAGAATCAGAACGAGTATATTTTTGAGAACTCAAAATCTTACTTTATGCTGGCATCTGAAGAAACAGACACCAAAGAGTTCATAGTGTTTCTACTCAGAGCTTTAATGGTCTCTCCTCAGGGCAGGTGTACAAAGACTAGAGAAGCCACAGTGGATGCTGAAGCCTCTCAACTGCTGTTAATAATAAGGTCTGAGAGATGCTGAGAACTCTGTGGAACAATGTCTGAGAATATCATGGTTGGAAAGAAAGGGCTTGTGCAAACTTCTGCAAGTCACTATTACTTATTTACTTCTTGTATCTGACACCACTTTGAAGGGATCTAAGAATAGCAAAAGCAAGACCTTGTAAGGATGATGAGATACCAATTACTTTTAATCACTTTCCAGCTCTCTCCCTAATTATCCATCGTGTCATCTGGGATTTATTGCGCAGCATTAACAGTGATATTCACATTTACAGCATCCCCATATTCGAGGAACTCAGAGTAGTTTATAGATGTTGCTTCATGATTGTTATAAAAATTAAAAATACTTAAAATGCTTCCATAAATAAAGGACATGATGGACTATATTCACATTTTTTCAGGTGAAATGTATTCTAGTGAGAGTTTATGGTAACAAGTACTTCTGAGGAGTCCTACTAATAATTCCCTAATAGTTAGGGTTACTATGGCTGTAATGGAACACCATAACTAAAAGCAACTTGGTGAGGGAAGAATTTCTTTGGCTTGCATTTCCACATCATTATTCATTATTGGAAGAAGCCAGGATAGGAGCTCTAACAGGGCAGGATCCTGGAGGCAGGAGCTGACACAGAGGCCATGGAGGAGTGCTGCTTACTAGCTTTTTATCACAGGGCTTGCTCAGCTTGCTTTTTTAAAGAACTCAGAACCACCATCTTAGGGATGGCTCCATCCACAATGAGCTGAGCCCTCTCACATCAGTCACAAATTTTGAAAATGACCTACAATCTGATCTTATGGAGGCATTTTCTCAACTGAGGGTTCATTCATTCTGATGATTCTAACATAAAATCTTCCATCACACCCTCTCTATATTTCATGTTTTGCTTACTATACTCAATATCTGTAATGCTTGCTTACTATTTTTCTAAACCCAAGTAGAAACTGTACAAAATATCAATCATAATCCCACCAGACTATAATGCTCTGCCAACTCCAAGATTTAAGTATTCGGTCCCAATCTTTAAAAGTATGCAAACTCTTGCAGAGTAGTAAAATAGTTCGAAGGTTTCAAAATATTGTTGTTAATTATTTGGAATACACAAAATTGGAAAACCTATAGATTATAGTAGAATCTTCCTTATTTTATTCATTGTCCTAACTCACTGTGAGATAAGTGAGGGTAGCTACAATTAACCTCATTCCAAAGTGTGGAATATTCTTAGTCAGTCTGAGTTTGGTGTGCTCTTTCTATGTTGTTCCTGACCTTGTAGATTGATCATTTTTCAATGAGCTGCTTCCCAATAAGAGGAAAGACAGATCTGAGATATAAAACTGCTGTTTCATTAATAGTTGTTCATATACAGAATAATTACGCTAGACTCAAAAGGAGCAGCTGAAGAACATCCTTCAGCATTCAAGAGCTCCTCAATGGTTGGTGAGCTACCCTTCAGGGTTAAAAACCACTTATACATTGAAACAATGGAATTTACATGCTTCAGAGGTTTTCTTTCCCCTTATCTTGTCTGTTAGAATTAATAAGTTAGGAGCATTCAGCTCCGAAAGGAGGCTTGATTGCATGCCTTTTGCTAAGGATCCGAGACGTGAGGAGACTACAGTGTGTGATGCTTAAGAGTAAGCACCTTCTGGACCCAAAGCTGCCTTGCATTGTTTCCATTTTTATTTTCTATTGTTTGCCTTTCACCAAGCCCTGATGTTTACAAATACATCCTAAAAATGATAAAACGTTTATATCTAGTCAGGATGACACTGCAATTTAAATTCTTAGTTTATGATTTGTGCTATTTGAGTGGTAAATTATAGCACACAAGATCAAAAAACATCGGGGTTTTCTTCATTTAGGGTTTTGTTTAGTGTCTTCACTTTCTTGTTGTTATAGACAATCCTAGAAAACATTAAATTTAGGAACAGGCAATGGGATTTTGATTAGAAGGCATATCTTCCTAATTCCATTTTAGATTCTTACTTTATATTGCTTGAAAGGCAATTAAAGTTTTCATATGCAACAAAAATAAATTTATGCAACATTCTTCTTGTAAGAAAATGGAGGGGTTGAAGCACTTTGTTTATTGGGTAGGTTATTGAGCAGGAAATCCTGAATTACTGATTGTCTCTAAATTAGTTACTTGATTATATTAATTATCTCATGCATTGGCTCTCCACTTACAGAATGACGTTAATTATAGCTACCCTGCTTTATCTCACAGGAGGTTTTAAGAAACTGTCTAGAAACAAATGCACCAGTCTATCTGAAGTGAGACATTCCAAATCACACTATTTTAGTCCAGCATGAAATGGGAGTTTTCTTTCCTTTCTTTCTTCCTTCCTTCCTTCCTTCCTTCCTTCTTTCCTTCCTTTCTTCCTTTCTTTCTTTCTTTCTCTCTCTTTTTTTTTGACAAAGCCTTGCTATGTAATCTAGGGTGACCTTGAATGTGTGTTAGTCTTGAATTTGTCTCTTGTATTCAAGGTTGTAGATGTGTACAATCATACTCATTGTGGGAAAGGAAATTTAAAAAGTGCTGGGGAAATGAATCAATGGGTGAACCCATTGGCTGAGCTCACATCCCCGGACCCTACCTAAAAGCTGGGTGAGCTTGAATATCTGTAGTTCCTGTGCTCATACTTCAAGATATGAGGCAGGGACAGAAAATCCATTGAAAGTAGCTAGCCTGGTATTTACAAAAGCAAAAAACTAAGAAATGCTGCCTCAAGCAGAGGTGGAAGGCAAAGAACAAACCTAAGGTTGTCCAATGATCTCTACATATGCATTGTAGTAACCATGCACCAGAATACCACATGGTAATTCTCACACATCATCCATCCATCCATGCACATGTACACTGAAGGGTGGGAAGACAGTATGTTTAGAGGGCAAAGAGTGAGGCAAGGTGGTAAGATTATTTCAACAGGAAAACCAAGTTAAGGTTTCTGCTGTGTCACTTAACTGGAAAGAGTTCTGAGGTTAGGTTTGAGCTTTGAGAATAATGCATTATTTACGTGGAGGTGGTTAGGATCCTGTGCAGTCTCTGGAGTTCCAAAGGTTGGAAAAAAGCATGAGCATCATGGTATTGAGAGTGGGCCTGTCTACCTGGCTTCCCTGGTAATAATGATTTTCTTGTTTCTCATAAGATGTTCAATGAGATAATCATTATACTCTAAGTCCAATTGTGTTAGAGTTATTCTTGTCTCTTATTTCTTTTTAAAATTAATTTATTTATTCATTTTATATTCTGATTGCAGCTTCCTCTCCCTCCTGTCCTCTCAGGCCCAATCTCTTCTTTCCCTGCTCCTCTCTTTCTCAGAGAAGGGATGCCTCTCCTGAATATCAACCACCCTTATCTTATGAAGTTGCATTAGGACTAGGTACACTTTACCTTATTAAGCCTAGACAAGGCATCCCAGTTAGGGTAAAGGGGTTCAAAGGTAGGCAGAGTCAGAGACAGTCCATGCTCCAGTTGGTAGGGGTCCCAAGTGAAGACGAAGCTGCACATGTGTTAAATATGTGTAGGGGAACTAGGTCCATCCCCTGCATAGTTTTTTGTGAGTGGTTGAGTCTCTGGGGGCACCTATGAGCACAGATTAGTTGATTCTGCAGGGTTTTTTTTTTGTAGTGTCCTTGACCCCTCTGGCTCCCTCAATGCTTCCCACCCTTCTTCCATAGGATTCTCCAAGCTCCAATGAATGTTTGGTGTGGATATCTACATTTGTTTCCATCAGCTGCTTAATGAAGCCTCTCAGAGGACAGTTATGCTAGGTTCCTGGCTGCAAGTATAGAAAAATACCATAAATAGGGCCAGAAGTGGATACTCTCTTATGGCATGGGTCTCAAGTTGGGCCATCATTGGTTGGCCAATTCCCTCAATTTCTGTACCATCTTTATCCATACACATCTTCTAGGTCAGACAAATTGTGGGTCAAAGATTCATGGCTGTGTTGGTGTCTCCATTTCCCCATTAGAGGTTACAGGAGATGGGCATTTCAGGTTTAATATCCCCCATTGCTCTGAGTCTTAGCTAGGTTCACCCTCACATGTTCCTAGGAGTGTCCCGGGTCCTAAGTTTCTAGTTCATTCCAGAGACTGCACTGCCCCACTCTACTTCCACTTCCTCCCCTCTCAACTCCTATTCCTCTCTCCCAAATCAGCTCCCTCCCCCACTCACCCCCATTTCTCTTTTGTTTCCCTATCTCAGTGAGATTGAAGCATCCTCCCTTAGGTCCTCCTTGTTACTAAGCTTCTTTGGGTTTGTGGATTGTAGCATGGATATCCAGTACTATGTGAATAATATCTACTTATAAGTGAGTACATACCACATGTTTCTTTCTGAGTCTGGGTTACCTCATTCAGGATGGTATTTTCTAGTTCCATCCATTTGTCTGCAAATTTCATAATGTCCTTGTTTTTAATAGCTGAGTAGTATTTCATTGTGTAAATTCACCACATTTTATTCATTCTTCGATTGAGGAACATCTAGGTTGTTTCCAGTTTCTACCTATTATGAATAAAGCTGCTATGAACATAGTTGAGAAAATGTCCTTGTGGTACAGTGGAACATCTTTTGGGTATATGTCTAGGAGTGATATGTTGCAGGATTTTCCCTGTGCAGTCACATTAGGGCAGTGGAAGGCTTGTGGTTGGAGAGGAGAAGGGAGGTGGGGTAAGGAATGGGGAGATAGAGAGAAAGGTCTGAGAATGAGTGAGAGAACCAGATTGGAGGCTGACTTCGTGTTATCAAAAGGTTAGAATAACTGGGTTAAAGCTTTATCATTATCACTTGGCTCTGAAATTATTATATTGACATCTTGTAAATTGTGTTATTATTGATACATAAATATGATTGGCTAATTAAGCATTAAGAGTCATGATTCTACAAGGTAATTAGGTGTTGAGATGGCTAACCAGGGATGCATGGATCGTTGCATGAAAGCGAGAGGAACTGGGGGGGGGGGGTCTGAGAGATGGCCTGGTGGGAGCCATGCTGCCTCTCAGGGCAGGTGAGAGACAGATCACTTGGCACAGACTCTAGAGAGTTGGTGGTGGTGGCATTAGGGAGGGAGCATTGCCTGACCCCACTGAGAGTTGGCCGGTTCATTTTTTTAATATTTCCTGAAACAGTGGTATAACTGGGTCATGAGGTAGATCTATTCCTAATTTTCTGAGAAACCACCAGATGGATTTACTGAACTGTTGGTGTCCTGTTCAAGACATTGTCTCCTGTGCCAATGTTTTCAAGTAAATTTTCCACTTTCTCTTCTATCAAATTTAGCAATGGAGGAGTGTGTGCTTCTGCATTCTTGCCAGTATGAGCTGTCACTTGAGTTTTTGATCTTAACCATTCTGATGGGTATAAGATAGAATCATAGAGTCATTTTGATTTGCATTTCTCTGATGACTAAGCATGTTGAACATTTCTTTAAGTGCTTCTCAATCATTAGAGATTCCTTTGTCAATAATTCTGTTTAGATCTATACCCTTTTAAAGTTGGGTTATTTGGTTTCTTGGTGTCTAATTTCTTTAGTTCTTTAAATATTTTTTTTATATGTTGGCTATCTATATGATGTATGGTTAGTGAAAACCTTTTTCCATTATGTATGTGCCATTTTGTCCTGTTGTCAACATTCTTTGTTTTACAGAAGCTTTTCAGTTTCAAGAGATCCCATTTATTAATTGTTGATCTTAGTGCCTGAACTGTTGATGTCCTGTTCAGGACATTGTCTCCTATGCCAATGTTTTCAAGTCAATTTTCTACTTTCTCTTCTATCACATTTAGAGCATCTGATTTTATGTTGAGGTTGTTGATCTATTTGGACTTGAGTTTTATGCAGAGTGCTAAATATGGGTCTATTTGCATTCTTCCACATGCCGATATACAGTTAGATCAGCACCATTTGTTGAAGATGAGCTTTTTCCATTGCATAGTTTTGGCTTCTTTGTCAAAAATCAAATGTCCATAGGTGTGTGGTTTTATTTCTGGGACTTCCATTTGAGTCAATTGATCATCTTGTCTGTTTTTATACAAATACCATGTAGTTTTTATTACTAATGCTCTGTAGTACCAGGATTCTGATACCTCCAGAAGTTCTTTTATTGTACAGAATTGCTTTAGCACTCATGGGTTTTTTGTTTTTCCTTATGAAATTGAGGAATGTAAAATTGTGTTGGAATTTTGATAGGAACTGCATTGAATCTGCAGGTTGCCTTTGGTAAGATGGTCATTTTTACTCTGTTAATCCTACAGGTCCATGTGCATGAGAGATTTTTCAATTTTTTTTTTTGATATCTGATATCTGGAATTTCTTGTCATACTGGTCTTTCACTTGGTTAGTTATAGTAAAACCAATTTAGAAAATATAAATTTTATATTATTTGTTTTTATTGTGACCTTTAATGACTGCTTCGGTTTTCTCAGGTGTTATAGTTATATTGAGATTGTTAACTTGATTTTGATTTAGCTCTGGTAAGTGGTATTTATCAAAAAAAATCATCCATTTTGTTTAGATCTTCCAATTTTGTTAAATATAGGATTTTGGATTTCATCAGTATCTGTTGTTATGTCCCTATTTCATGTCTGATTTTGTTAATTTGGATATTATTTCTCTGCTTTTTAGTTAGCTTGGCTAAGGGTTTGTATATTTTGTTGATTTCTCAAAGAGCAAGGTCTTGATTTTACATGATTTTTTGTATTGTTCTCTTTGTTTCTAATTTTTGATTTCAGCCCTGAGTTCTATTATTTCCTGCTGTCTACTCCTCTTTGTTGTGTTTGCTTCTTTTTGTTCTAAAGCTTTCAGAGTTGCTGTTAAGTTGTTACTATGAGATCTCTAATTTCTTTAAGAAGGCAGTTAGTGCTATAAACTTTCCTCTTAGCACTGCTTCCATCATATCTCATACGCTTGGGTACAGTGTGCCTTCATTTTCATAGAATTCTAGAAAGTCTTTAATTACCTTTTCCCCAGGTCCAGTGGTCATTGAATAGAGAGTTGCTCAGTTTCCATGAGTTTGTAGATTTTCTGTTGTTGTTGGAGTCCAGTTTTAGACCATGGTGATTTCAATTTCTTGTAACTGTTGAGGCTTGTTTTGTGACCAAGTATATACTCATTTTTGAAGGTTTAATGAGGTGCTAAGAAGAAGATATATTCTTTTGTATTTGGTTGAACTTTTCTATAGATATCTGCTAGGTCCATTTTCATTCATCATGTTTGTGAGTTCCATTATTTCTTTGTATAGTTTGTGTTTTGGTAACCTGTTCATTGGTGAGAGTGAGGTGTTGAAATATCCCACTGTTGATTTGTGGCATTTGATGTGTAATTTAAACTTTAGCGGTGTTTCTTTTTTGAATGTGGGTGCCCTTGAATTTGGGACATTGATATTCAGAATTGTGACATCATATTGGGTGGATTTTTTCTATGGTAAGTGAGAAATGTCCTTCCCTATCTGTTTTGATTTATTTTGGTTGAATATCTATTTTATTGGATATTAGAATGGCTACTTTCACTTGCTCCTTGGGTATATTGCTCATAAAACCTTTTTCCAGCCGCTTTCTCTGATGTAATATTTATCTTTGTGACTGAAGTGTATTCCTTGTATGCAACAGAAAGATGGATCCTGATTTCTCATCCATTCTATTAACCTGTGTGCTTTTATTGGGAAGTGAGTTCATTGATGTTGAGAGATATTAATAACCTGCAACTTTTACTTCCTGTTATTTTGATGTTGGTGCTGGTGTGTGTGTGTGTGTGTGTGTGTGTTTCTCTTCTTTTGGTTTGCTGGTGTGAAATTATTTATTTCCTCTTTTTTTGTGGGTGTTGTTTGTCTCCTTGTATTGGAGTTTTCCTTTTAATATCTTCTGTAGGGCAGGATTTGTAGTTGGATATTGTTTAAATTTGGTTTTGCCATGAAATATCTTGCTTTCTCCCTCCATGGTGATTGATAATTTTGGTGGTATAGTAGTCTGGGCCAACACCTGTGGTCTCTTAGAGTCTGCAAGACATCTGCCCCAGGCCCTTCTGGCTTTTAGAGTCTTTGTTGAAAAGTTGAGTGTAATTCTGATAGATCTGCCTTTATATGTTACTTAGATTTTTCCCTTGCAACTTTTAATCTTTTTTCTTTGTTCTGTATATGTAGTGTTTTGATTATTATGTGGCAGGAGGATTTTCTTTTCTAGTCCAATCTATTTGGTGTTCTGTAAGCTTCTTGTATGTTTATAGGCATCTCTTTGCTTAGGTTGAGAAAATGTTCTTCTATGATTTTGTTGAAAATATTTTTGGGGCCTTGTAGCTGAGAATCTTCTATTCCTATTATTCTTAGGTTTGGTCTTTTAGTAGTGTGCCAAATTTCTTGGGTGGTTTGTGTCAGGAAAGTTTTAGATTTAACATTTCTTTGATGGATATATCGATTTCTTCAATAGTATGTTCTATACCTGAGAGTTTCTCTTCCATCTCTTGTGTTCTGTTGGTGATGCTTGCATCTGTAGTTCCTGCTTTCTTCCCTAGGTTTTCCATCTCCAGATTTTCTCAGATAATGTTTTCTTTATTGCTTTTATTTCCATTTTCAGGTCTTGAAAATTTTTATTCATTTTCTTCACCTGTTTGATTATTTTCCTCTTTTCCTTTAAGGGATTATTTATTTCTTCTCTATCATTTTTGTAAGACTGGATTTAAGGTCATTTTCCTTTGGCCTTGTATTTCTTATACATCTTTTAGATCTGAGAAACCTTTTGATGCCATCAAAAGCTTTGGTTTTTTGTTTTCCTCTCTTTTGGTCTTCATTGCCTCCATTCTAGACATGGCATTCCTCATCTTCACAGAAATCCACTCTATTTTTTCTGATCCTTACAAAATACATAAAGCCAATCATTCCTCTTAAAAACTTTGCATTATGAAATTTTTTAAAAATTTCATTAATCTTCATTTCTTGCTAAGCAATCCTTTAGTCTTTTCAATCTAAAATTTCTGGAAACTTTAAATACACCTTTGCAAACTTATTTTTTCCTAAAGTACATCCTGTACTTTGATTGATTTTACCCCATGATGAGTCAGTACTTAATCTTACATATTTCCATTCATGACCTCTTAGTGTTCTAACATTTTTTGTTTTCAAATTCTGTCAGTTTTTCATAATGACTTTTAAGTTCTGACATGGACATTCTGGAAAATGAAGGAATGTGGACATCTGCTTATGACATCATTTGTAGGTTGCAACTAGCCATTGTGAGAATATCTACAATGGCAGATGGTAAACAACAAAGTAACCTCATCCAAATTTTAAAGCACTATGGAAATGTTTCTTCTAAGTCTTTAATAGTTTACATATATTCTTGTATGATTTATTTGGCTGGTTCTTTAAGTGTTAAAATTAAAACTATTCTAACCTATTTTCTTAACTTCCTGGTTTATTTTCAGAAAATTTTGGCCTTCTCAGTTGAAACAAACCTCCTAATGAATGAAAGCAGGCATTTTCCAGAATGCAACTACTTTTGACTTCTCTGCTTCTCAAAGGTTTTGCTTTTTGTACATTCATTGCTTATAATTTTTTTCTTTCCACCCTTCCAATACTTAGGCTAATGTCCTTTATTGGTAGCTGATTTTTTTTTTTTTTGAGACAGGATTTTTCTGTATAGTCCTGGCTGTCCTGGAACTCACTCTGTAGACCAGGCTGACCTCGAACTCAGAAATCGGCCTGCCTCTGCCTCCCAAGTGCTGGGATTAAAGGGGTGTGCCACCACCGCCCGGCTCTGATTTTTTTTTTTAACACTTTTATTCTGTTCTTCTTTTACATATCAAAACCTGACTGTAGTTTTCCCTCCGTTGAGTCCTCTCAGACTCCTCACATCCCCACCCCATTGATTCCTGCTCCATTTCCCTTCAGAAAAGAATAGGTCTTTTAGGGATATCAACTGATTATGGCACAACAGTTTACAATAAGTTGGGGAACATACCCTATATCAAGTTTTTCCTCTTTTCAGAATCATATCAAGGCTTTCTTCTTTTCAGGAAGAGGAAAACATCCTCCAAAGCAGGTAAAAGATTCAGAGATAACTTCCACTTCCACTGTTAGGGATCCCACAAGATTGGCAAGCTACTCAATTATAACATATATGCATGGGACCTAGCTCAAACCCATACAGGGTTTCCTTCATTGTCATTTCAATTGTGAGCCCCATGAGCCCTGTTAGTTAATTGATTTTACAACCCTTTCCCCTCTTCTTGAGAGGGATGAGTATTGTATTTACATTGTTTCCATTCCCCACTCTTTTCTCTAACTCCTCCTGTGTCCTTCCACTCACTTCCTCTCAACTTATGACCACTTCTTTAATTATTGTTGTTATGGAGACTTGTACACACAAACACATATGTATATATAATACAAACTGAGTCAGTTTCCTGTTGTTTCTAGGTATATGTGTTTAGGAATGATGACTTATGATTGGATAACCTTTTAGGGGGTTGTATAATCTAGGAATGTGACCTTATGCCATTTTTCTCATCTATATTAGAATGTCAACTGGTGATACCATTGTGTAGCTCTTAATTTGGTGACCATGCTGTTAAAATTTCATAGGTGTGATTGATTGCCTGTGTACATAGAAGTCACTAGCATATGTCTGGTAACTTCCTAGTATCTTCTAGTGTCTTGGTAGCATATATTCTAGTCCACTGGTTCTTACAATATTCCTGATCTCTCCTTTTTTTGTTGTTCACTGTGCCTTAGGTATATTTGTTGTCTTGTAGATTTATAAAATGGGGCTAGACAATGCATGATCAGTTGTGCTCTGCAGTTTGACTACTTATAGATTTTTGCAATGGAAACAAACTACTGCAAATGGTACTTCTTCAATGAGGAGTGATAGCTATACTTATCTGTATTTAGGATGCAATTGGGGCCAATATTTGTTAGGAAATGTGGCAATAGTAGACTCTCCTCTAGGTTCCTGACCTTATCATGTATGGTAGATGGCTAGATTTATAATACTAGGCACAAATCCCTGCCGAGTTCTTCTTGGACATGTTTAAAGGGCAGCATATCATGGTTCCTGCCCCTGGAACAGAGCTAGAAGGCTGTGGGCCTCCACAAGTGTTGGTGGTTGCTGTGGGTGTAAGGTTTGTTTGTCTAATAGTGTACATATTCTATGTTCTTCCTTAGAGGAATGTCCTCTCTGTCAAGGTTAATAACTCCATGATATTCAGAGACAGCATGAATCCTAGAAAAGCAGGTGTGTGTATGTCTCTGCAAAATGGTAGAATGCTGTGACCTTCAGGAGACCCCTGTTCTTCCTTAGAAGAATGCCTTCTCTGTCAAGGTTAATGACTCCATGATATTCAGAGACAGCATGAGTCCTAGGGAAGCAGGTGTGTGTATGTCTTTGCAAAATGGTAGAATGCTGTGACCTTCAGGAGAGCCTTTAAGGCAGTGGGAAAGAACACTGAAAGCATGAGTTCAAAAATAATAATTTCTCAACTATGAAAAATATAAGGATAGAATATGAATTATATAAGGAGCTCCATAGATCTAAATAGAGGCAGCTGTATTATGAGCCAACTTGCCAGAAAGATACAAATACAGGCAGATTCTTGAGTTCAAGGTCAGCCTGGGACAGAGCAAATTTAGATCCAGGTGTGGTTGGAATGGTAATTCTAGAGCAGGGTCCCAAGCTATCTTATTGTCTGTGCTTGTGCTTGCTTTCTCTTTCTAAGGATCAAGGAATTGAAGTCACAGGGATGCTGATTCTTGGGATAATCAAAAGAGAATCCATGGTAATCATGATTGAATTAACATGCAAAATAAATAACTGAGGTTTTGATCTGCAAGAGATAAGCTATCCACAGTTTTTAAAATAGCAAGAGAAAGCTGTCTAAAGCAGAGTGGAACATCAAGAGCAGTGTAAAATGTTGAAAGAACATGCACACACACACACACACACACACACACACACAC
>NW_022196894.1:59965743-59979762 GCF_008632895.1 Mastomys coucha | reverse complement strand
CACACAGAGAGAGAGAGAGAGAGAGAGAGAGAGAGAGAGAGAGAGAGAGAGAGCACCTTCTCCCAGAACCCCTCTCCAAGCCAAAGCTAATCTGTGGCAAATTCCCTCTTACTGACTGTGTTTTAATTAGGCAGCTGTTTGGTTATCTCTGTAATATATCCACTATTTCACCCTTGACTACATCTTGATGTGCTTCTTATTGTGTTTTGTAAGCTGTACAGTGGGGTAGGATATAATTGCTTGTCTCCCTTGGCAGTATGCAAAGGACTTTCAGATGTCATGAGCACTAGTTCAGAGGGATAAATGTGAATTTTTTTATTTGATTCATCTCTGCCTACCATGTAGATTCTAAGCAAATATGAACATATTTAAACTATGGCAGTGAAGTACCATACTAAATCCTTCTTCTTAACATTTTATTCCAATTTTAAAACAATTTAAAAGTATAGATTGTTGTAGTTTTATAATATTACCACAGAGTCATTATCTTGAAGTAAGTGTCCCCATAGATAGAGGAATAAGGGTTCTAAGCAACTACCATGGATTGGATATTAACGAGGTGCCAAACACCAAATCTTTCTTATGCAATTGCAACATTAAACTTTCTGATGTCGGTACCCACTAATGCACTCATTTCACATACATGTTAATGGTTTTGACATGGTATGTTTAGAACATGGTTATGTTTGCACTGCAGAACTTAATGGCATCCTCTTATGGGATCTTGGAAGACGAGACTGTTGGGAAAAGCACAGACAGTAGAGATTCCATTTATGAGTCTTGGAGAATAAGGACTCTCAGGAACTGGAATCTCAGTTTTGTGATATTCTGGCCAAATATATGCCGTCATGTACATATTTGCTGGATGCAGTCTGCCTGTGTCCCAGGAACTATTATGTTTAAGGGAGATTGACTGACTTGTTTGGAATAGAAATGTCAGGGTGAGATGGCATTGAGCTGTGCTGAAAAAAAACAGCTATAATTAGTAAAAACTTCAGTACCATTGTGGAGAAATTTCCTATGCTGTAGTGGGGGACTGGGAAAATGTATCCCGAGGCCAAACTCTACTCCTGGCAGGAAGCACCATCTTATTAACAGCCACAAGAATTTAGAGGAAGAAAGCTTAAGCCAAAAAGGTTGCCTAGGGAAATGGTTCCTGCAGGACCAGCACACCAAAGCTGGTATAGCCTTAGCTTATTGGGGTAAGCTACATCTCAAGTTGCCAGCAGAATTTTGCAGTTTTACAAACATTTTTTTCATGTCATATTGGGTTTCAAGGCATGAAAGCTGCAGTCTAACAATGGGGACATGAAGAACAACCGAGGCCAGGCAGTGTGCCTTATTGGGCTATAGGGTTCAGATCTGTTTGGAGCATCTGAGAGTAATGGTGTAAAGCTGTGAAGGTTGCAGTGGAGGTCCAGGGATAATGGAGATTTCAGGATCTTGAGATGTCTCTGCCAAGGAAAGTTGCAAATGTAGAGAGAAGCTGTGTGAGCTGCAGGTAGCAAAATAAAGCAAATAGAGAACAAAATCAAGAGGATAGTTTCCTTAGTTTGTTTTCAGGCTCCAGTCATAAAATATCACAACAAAGCAAACTTAAGGAAGGGCTTTTTTCAACTCACAGTTCAAGGTATAGTCCACCATGATGGGCCAGTCAAGGAGGCAGGGACTTGAACACATATTTGCACAAGGTAGAGAACAATGAATAAAACCATGGTGCTCAGGTCATTTCCACCATAGCTGCCGTCCAGGATCCCACATCCAGTGCTACCTACAATCGGTGGGCTACCCCAAATCAGCTTTTGCTTTGCTGGCATCAAGGAAACATTCTTTTAGGAAGTAACTTGTTTAGATCAGGTTCGGCCCCCACCCCTTTAAGTTTGTTTGGTTCTTCACAAGATGGAACCTCCTTCCATGGGTGGGGTTTGCCCTGGGACACTTTTTCTAATCTCCCCATGTAGCAGAAACTCAAGGCAATCTCCAAGTATGCTTAGAAAGCTCTTCTTTCAGAAGAGTTTAGCTTTTGTCAAAGTGAAAATTAACATATCCATTATAATGGTATATTCAAGATTATCTTTTGTTAGGCTATGAATTCACTAAATACTGAGTTTGAACTCAATCAACCCTTAATATCACCTGTGCAAACCATAGAGTTTCAAGGTCATATCTAATTTTATGCAGAGCAAACAGTTGCCTGGCTTGCTAGGAAAGCCAGATTAAATGCAGTGGTAATGGTTTATTTTGCTGTACCACAGGCTGTCTGCTGCTCATAGCATCCTCTTCCCTGTCTGCTGCTCAATTGTTTCAGGGCACCAGGCAGCTGAGAGCACTGGAGCCTTCAGCTGGGAGATTGTGCTACAGGCTCGGAGACTCTTATTTTTGAACCAGTTACTGGCCTTTCTTTTTAAATGCAATTTATTAGCTTGGGGTCTCTGATCTTGCACTGGTGAGACAGTTATTGTCTCCACAGTGTTGGTAGTCATTTTCCCACGTGATTCAGCAGGCTCCTGACTGCCCTTCTGTTCTTCCCCTATTCATCTTGCATTGTCTCTCAGACAAGATTTGAAAGTGTACTCTCAAACTTAGTTAAAGATAGCCGGTGCCTCTCTTCCAGCTTCTGTGTTTCTGTCACTGTCTTATTGCACATTGTCGTGACAGGCTTCTGTGAAGGGACACAGTAGGAGCCAGCGTCCATATCTAGAAGGGCGTGCTTTCTTTTTTTGATACTTCTCAAAAGACTTGCATAATCAAGAGATCTTTTACCTGTTTTCTTTGGACATCTAGGATGCTTGTGGATTTTTCAGGATAATGCTTGCCTTCTCTGATTGGCTAGCTGTCAACTAGACAGGCTATAGAGGAACAAAAGAGGTAATCCTGGAGGGATTATCTAGGTTATAGGCTAGCAGCTGGTCTTTCGTAGAGGGATTATATTGATCATTTTAATTGAGGTCCACTATGGGTGGCTCCATTCCCTGGGTCAGGTCCTAGTCATGTAGAAAAAAAGAGGAAAGCTAGCCAAGCACCAGCATGAATTCATCACCCACTGTTTCCTGATTTTAGATGTCACATGACCGGCGGATTCTACCTCCTGTCAACTTGGCTTTCTGGGTACAATGGATTATACCCTTAAATTGTGAGCAAGTGTAAACTCTTGCTCCTGTAAATAGGTTTTCATAGAGTGTTTTATTACAGTAACATAAAGTATAATGGTTTTAACATCTTATTAGTCCTGTAAGAGATTGGGAGGGATATACAGTGAAGCCAAATATCTTTCCCTTGATGGTGACCTTCATTCTTCCTGTACTGAGCCACAACTACGGCCAATCTCTCTCTCTCTCTCTCCTCTCTGACTTTCTTCTTTCATCTTTGTCTTACCTACTTATTTATGCTTGTTGCATTTCCTCCCAAAGTCTCAGTACAGATTTTGGCTTTATTAAAACTCTCAGTCAATATCTTCCTCAAGATGTGTCATCAAAAGTGTTAAGTTCGTTCAAGTTCATTCAAGTTGTGATACTCTTTCAAGGTTTTTCGTGATAAAACATTCCTTTACATGCTGAGTACTTCAGGGTCTTTTGTTTGGGGCTGAGCTCTTTAAGTCTAACTGACAGTGATAGATGCCCCTACGCATTTTCTTAGCTATGACCCTCTCTCACCTATGCAAACTTCACACCAGAGTGTGCTGTTGTTTTGTCTTTTCCCAAAGGAACTCTTGCTCAGGACTCATTCTCAGCAATGGATGGCCAACATAAAATGAAGTCAATATTATTTTTTTAAATCTTACTGTTTTTTTGTATAATATTATGCTGTTCAATTTTGTGTTTTATGGGGTTTTTATATATGTGTGTACCTGTATGTCTTTGAATGCTTATGTGTTTTTCTTGTTTTTTTTTTTTTTGTTGTTGTTGTTGTTTGTTTGTTTAACCTGGTTTGCTAGCTTTTTTATTTTCCTGTTTGTTTCTTAAAGAGAGAGTATTGGGTGGGCCAGGAGATGGGGAGGATCTGAGAGGAGATGATGGAGGGAAACTGTGATCAGAATATATTGTATGGAAAAATTTCATTTTCCAAAGTAAGATATTTTAAAAAGAGAACTCTTGTGCAGAAAATCACTTTGGAGTCAAACATGGGAACCTTCCACCTCCAGAGCAACTCATCTTGGTACATTTCTGCTTGTCACCGAGACAAGTGCAATGGGACACACAGAGTGTGGAAAGAAGGGCTATATGGATCGCAGACATTTTTATCTCCAGAAACTCAATTTAAAACTCCATTTAGACTCTTTGAAGTCCATTCTGGGTAATTATACTCAAAATAATTTTTTCTTGGATTACTGCCAGCCACTGAGTTATCTAGAAAAGATCTATGTTAGTCTTGCCTTTTATATAATTTTCTTATTTACCAAGTATAGTAAAAATGTGTGTTGTCTTTCTCTTTATTATTTCTAAACAGTATGAGAAAATAAGTAGAAGCAGGGAGACTTCATTTTGTTGTTTTGAGACAGAATCTGGCAGGTCTTGCTATGCCCATTCTCAAGCATGCGGCCTTCCTCCTGTGTCAGGCCAGTCCTGGAATTACAGACCGGCACTTTCACATGGGACTCAGAGAGAGCTTGTGATGACTCTAAAAGTCCTTAAATGCAGCTGTCGTTTTGGTCAGAAAAAAAGCATAGATTATTTTAGATGTGTCTTCAATTTCTTGAAAGCTACAGGCACCAAGGCGTAGACATAGAGCTGAGTATCATGAGTTTGTATATTCAGCTTCCTGGAGCCTGGAGCCACAACCTGCCATGAGGTGCTATGTGGAAGAACACCAGGCTTATCCAGGAAGCAGAGACTGTGGGAGGAACATAGGCAACAGCCTTTCTTTGGTTTCCATGAGAAAGGCTGGGGTAGCACAGGAGGTCTGTTTAGAATGGGACAGTTTTGTAACTTGGTAGGATCTGGAGAATAAGAAATATCTCCCCCCACCTCTGCCCCTCATCTGGGACCTAGCCCTACTTTATGTAGATAGTAGTCCAGAATTAAAAAAAAAAATCTAGATACAGAAAGTAGTTGTAGAATATTCTCTTTGGATCAAAAGCTCATATCAACTTCCTTGCTATGCCTGGAAATTAGTTAGCTCTGGGTGGTAAATCCCTTCCATTTCCATAAACATATCTAACCAGCAATGTGAAAAAGACATGTTTAATACAGGCGGTGAAGGTTTAAAACAGGGCTTTTGGCAATACAACATTGACTTCACACCCTCAGTGTGTAGCACTTGAGGAATTTCATGTGTGTTTGAACAACAAATCTATGGCTTTTTTGTTTGTTTGTTTGTTTTCAAGACAGGGTTTCTCTGTATAGCCCTGGCTGTCCTGGAACTCACTCTGTAGACCAGGCTGGCCTTTAACTCAGAAATCCACCTGCCTCTGCCTCCCAAGTGCTGGGATTAAAGATGTGCACCACCACTGCCCGGCGTAAATCTATGGCTTTCTGCAGTGTCCCAAAGGATAACTTCTGTGATGCTGCAACTGAGTAGTTAAACCTAAGGGAAACTGGAGTCAAAACCATCTTCCTGTAATCAGGATGATGTTTGATTTAGTCCCTGGAGGCTCACTGGGCAGAGACCGAGAGTTCATAAGTTATTCCTGTGCAGAGTGACTCACGTTCATGTCTCATGCTGACCACTAATGCTTTTATAAATGACTTCAGTGAGATAAAATATTACTTAATATAGGTTAGAAAAGGAACACGAAGTCAGAATTCTCCTTAGGAATTTGAGGACAAACAGTTTGTGAAGAATTTTACTTTTTAAAAACTAGATTTAAACTGAGAAGTGAAAACAAAAATTTCACTCTGAAGTATTTTTAAACCATGAAATGGAAATTATATGTCTATTAAATTGTGTTTTAAAATATACTTTTCTAAGCAGACATTTCAGTAATTTTGTAAATTCATGGGTGCGTCTCTTAAATATCTTAAAAACATAAAGAAGAAAAGCTAGAAAGGAAAGTTAATTTTCTGATAAAAAATGATGGTTCTTACTTAATACCAGGAGGAATTCTCTGTGGGATTCTCAGATTTCTTAGGCATATTTTAGACAGAGACACATTTTGCACTTTATCTAACCTTTTGTTAGAATATTTGTCCTTAGGGCTAGACTGGTGGCTCAGTTGTCAAGAGCACATGTTGCTCTTTCAAAGGACCCAGGTTGGGGTCCCAGCACCTACATTTGCTGTCATCTCTAAACTCAATCCTTGCAGATCCATTTCCTTTTTTGGCTACTGCAGATATGAGGGACATATGTAGTATACAGACATACACACAGAAACAGCTACACTTTTTTTTTATTTTTAGATTTATTTCATTTCTTGCCAATGAAATAAAGGTCCATGGTAGTGTTTAGGCTGGGGGAAGAGAAGGCTGTGTTCAGGACTCATGGAGAAGTCAACAGTGCATGTAGTGTTCTGAGTCCTGACCAGGCTAGAAGGTACATGGGTGTTTGCTTCGTTTCTATTCATCATATTCTGCATTTCACAAGAATTTGAAATTTCACAATTGAAATTTCACGAGAATGGTATTTCACAAGAATGGTTACAAATTACTTTAAAAAGAATTCTTTGATCTGTTATATTTGAATATCATAACATAATAATAACATGTGCACTATAAAGAATTCAACCAGGGTAAGGAAAGAAATTTTCTAGTAAAGATTAACTACGTCTTTATGGTCATTATTAAGCATGTTGTTGAACTTTTGTGGAAGAAGATTAATTTAAAGTGTTCCTCTCACCAATGTGCTAGATGGAAATGAATTTGTTTTGTCCCTGATCCTTGTGATTTCTGGATGGTGTTCACTTTTAGACGAATGCTAGAAATGCACACACAGAATGCTTCTCTTTGAAGTTCTTGGCCGAGGGAGATGTTCAAGAAGACCCCAGCAAGCTCACCTCAGAACCATCCTTTGTTCACCCACTGCTTGAGGAAAACCACGATCTGTTAACAAGGTAGGAATTTGTAATGTTGGATGTTGTTTTCATGTTTTATGTTACTGAAAGAACATAAAACACATGGTAATTTGTTAAAATGTGTGAACTGTTCAAGAAAAATTTTGGCTTTCTCTTCCTTTATGCCTAAGCCTCCGCATTAAATATTAATATTTCTTTGATCTGATATTGTATGCATCTCTAATGCATCCTCTTTGCTGATCACAGCCCTTCTTTATACTTACTGTACAAAAATATAGGAAATGCACTCTTCCCAAGACTGCCCTTTTAAAACTTCAAGTTTTCTTTGACTTGCTGATAAACAGCAAAAAGAGAACAGCTGATTTAGCTGTGTCATGTGTAGGGAGCCAGGATGAGAGCTTTCTTTGTTTTAGACCATTTGAAATTGTCCTCCAGGTAGCTGATGAGAATGGTATCACAGACTTACAGGCCAATTATGGAATGTGCTTAAGGAGTGAGGAGACTCATGGCAAGCCAGCTGAGAGCTGAACACAACACCATTGAGTGAATAGCAGGCTTCATCTTAAAGGAATTAGAACCTGGATGCAAGTCTGAGCTCATTTTTTCCATCAACATCACAGGATCCCTGCTCAATCCCCAACCCAAGGCCATGGATGCATAGGATTCCTTTCTTCCTCAGATCACTACTTGGTCTCTTTATACTTACTTACTTACTTACTAAAATTGAATTTGCAATCCTTTAAGTATAATTGAAGCCTCTCTGGTGAGAGTATGTGAGAAAGAAAAAGGAATGAGAGATTTCTGAGGTCTCAAGGGTTGATTTTTCATTAGCATAAATGTTAAGTAACCAGGACAACAGAAAACTCAGTAGCAGATGGCTGATAAGATCCCCTCTTGTTCAATTTATTCAGAATTGGAATTAATTTTTAATACCACACATTAGCAATCTTCATACATAGGTAATCTCCTTGTAGTCCCTTCCAGGAAGTACAGATACAGCTGGTAAAAGGAATTCAAGAAAGTCAGGACATTCAATAGAAGGTGTTTTCCCACCTTTTCCTGTTATAAGCATTTTGGGTCTGAATTTTCCTGACATGTTCTTCTAATGTACCCTTGTATGCAGTGATAGTTAGCTCTGTTAGGATCCCATTGAGTGAGCAGATCACAGGAAACTCTGGACTGGGAGTCAGAGAAATTAATATCTGTTTCCAGACTTTGCTTTCTTTTCTAACAAATAGTGTGGCTGTAAACAAACCAGTGACTAATTTACTTTGAGTAAATTAGTGGGGCATGATGACCATAACTGCTTCTAATGTAATGATTGAAATATATGCAAAGGTCAGATTCCTGACATTTTGAACTATATAATAATAATGATAGGAACACTTTACAGAGCTCTTATTGTATTTCAGACACATATTAAGTACTTTATAAAAACCCAAGGGCTGATAAACTTTTTGTCTTTCATTCAAAACCATTAGGATTTCACTGAAGGGTTTAATAGGATACCTAAATATGCCCCCCAGCATGATCCATCCCTATCAGTTTTAAGGGGATGAATGGTAAGATAAATTTTTTATTTCTTTTCAAAAGCAAAACTGGTACATAGGAAATGCATTAGAATATTGTAAAAATTAGGAGGGCATTGCAGGACTTCCTGACAAAGACTATGTTTCTCAAATAAAAAATAAACCAAAACCAAAAACTGTGGTGGTTAAAAATGATGAAACCCACCTCATGATCTTTACATGGTCTAGAAATATATTTTAGAATAGTTAGATAAATGGAAGTACATAAAAATAGACTTTTAGGTAACATTTAGTTTCACTCTTTTTTTTTATCTCTTCTCTACTTTATTTTTCTTCTTTTTCTCTTTCATCAGGCTCAAAGACCTCTTTGAAATAAGATATTTCTGCAGAACACCTTCTCCTCTTCCATTACAAGGTACCCAGACTAGAGTTTCCTCTTATTCAAGACACTATTGCCACATTGAATCCTAAAGCAGTAGAAACCCACAAAGACAGAAAAAGGAAACACAGTTCTTTAAAAAAAAAATAGGTAAAGTCACTTTTCATAAAAGAATCCTTGATTGATCATTCAAAATGGGAGCAGATCTACAGAGTTCTATTTCAAAGGACCAAATGGTTTGTGGAGATGAAGCACCATCTGTACTGTTCTGTTATACACACTAGCAGTAAGAGAGTAACTTCCTTTATACACAGAACTTATGCCCATCTCAAAGGCCATGTGATTTCTGACAGAAATGCCTGATAGGGTTCTGTTTGCAAGGCCAAGATTTCCCAGATGACAACATTGGCTAATTACAGCACCCACAGAGGAAAATGATGGGCTATAGCTAAATAGTAAAACACAGGCATAGTGACTTCATGCTGATCTCATTTTATAGAATAATTAATATAGGTTTTTCATTAATATAGGTTTTTCAATGAAAAATGAATGTTCTAAAACACTTTTTAAATACCTACCTTTCAGTCACCTAAAATCCTAAGGACTTGTAATATTAACCAGATACAAATTTATATTTTTTTTATATAAGAAGTTTTAGAAAAAACCCCATAGGATATTGAAAAGTAAGTTTCCATGAAAGTTGAATTTTGGGCTTAGTTCTCTCTCTCTCTCTCTCTCTCTCTCTCTCTCTCTCTCTCTCTCTCTCTCTCAGATATGCTATCATGTACCAGGCTGATCTTCTGAGTCTCATTTTAATTGCTATGATTAGAGTTGAATGTATATCAGAAGTCTGGGGTAGATTTTTACTATAATGGAAACTCTGTGCTGACTCTGATCCTATTATATAGGACAACAACTATAGAGAAAAGCATATCTGTGTGATTGGACTCTTTAAGGTACACACATTGCTCATTTAAAATTATTATTGAGTTATTACATAGAAGTTATTATCAGTTCATCTCTGTCTACTCAAAATTATATGACTGGCCAATAGATGGTGCTGTGAGTTCAATACTGGTGGATACTGAGTGGTGGAGATTATAAATCCCAAATCGTTATTGAATTTAAAGGTACTTCATTTGTGACTAACTCATTTTTTCATTTTGTAATTATTAAAAGCACATCATGTGTTAGTACTCTGTCTCCCCAATACACATAAGATCAAAGACAGCAGTAAGCAAAGTCTTGAATGTATTCCTTTGCAAAGTAATATTATTTTACTTTTTAAAGATTAATCCATTTCATTTATATGAGTACACTGTAGCTGTGTTCAGATGCACCAGAAGAGGGTATCAGATCCCATTACAGATGGCTGTGAGCCAGCATGTGGTTGCTGAGATTTGAACTCAGGACCTTTGGAAGAGCAGTTAGTGCTCTTAACCACTGAGCCATCTCTCCAGTTTGTAATATTATTTTATATTGTGTTTACAGTCTTTTAAAGATCAGTGACTTATGATTGCAATGATTTGTTTACTAACATTTTAGGTTGATAGTAATTTCACTAGGATGTGCCTCTGCAGGTAAGTTTATTTGGAGAGTTTCCTGGGCTCTCAGGGCTAACCTACCTCCTTGGTAGAGACTGAAGACTATTGTCGAAGTACAAAAATCCCTCCACATTGTCCTAATCTACTCTTTTGTGGTCATCTCAGAATAGTTGGGCAAGGAGATGAAGCCAGAATTCTTTTTTTTCTTTTATTATTATTGTTTTTTCTTATTAGATATTTTTTTATTTACATGTCATATGATTTCTCCATTCCCAGTTTCCCTCCCCCCCACCAAAAAAAAAAAATGAAAAAACAACAAGAACAAACCCCTGTTCCCTCTCCCTCCCCCTGCTTGACACCCCACCCTCTTCCGCTTACTGGCCCTGGCATTCCCCTACTCTAGGGCACAGAACCTTCACAGGGCCAAGGGCCTCTCCTCCCATTGATGACCAACGTGCCCATCCTCTACTATACACATGGTGCCAGAGCCATCAGTCCCACCATGTGTACTCTTTGGTTGGTGGTTTAGTCCTTGGGAGCTCTAAGGGTACTAGTTAGTTTATATTGTTGTTCATCCTAAGGGGCTGCAAACCCTTCAGCTCCTTTAGTCCTTTCTCTAACTCCTTCACTGGAGACCCTCTACTTAGTCCAATGGATGGCTGTGAGCCTCTACTTCTGTATTAGTCGGGTACTGTCAGAGCCTCTCAGGAGACAGCTATATCAGGCTGGAGTGCCCTTCCTTCAGTCTCTGCTCCATAGTTAGTCTCTGCAACTCCTTCCATGGTTATTTTGTTCCCCCTTTTAAGAAGAAATTAAGTGTCCACATTTTGGTCTTCCTTCTTTTTGAGTTTCTTGTGGTTTGTGGATTCTACTTCCATTATTCCGAACTGCTGGGCTAATAACCACTTATCAGAGAGTGAAGCCAGATTTCTAAGTACTACTGAGACCTGTCTTGGTTTCTAAATTGCATCATGTTGTTTATACTATTATTATTATATTATTCAGCCCACTTCCACAGGCAGGGATGAAGACTCCAGTTTTTAAGGGAAAGGGGCTGAGTCACAGTATAAAGGGGCATGTACACTGTGATGGGAAACTTGATGTGCATATTTTTCAAATCTATGAAAATAAGTAAAGAAATAAGCAATCGTGGAATAGCTATGCTTCCATTCTGCTGTCTGCTTGAGAAAAAAAAAAGCCACAGCTGGCATTTTTGTAGAGGGCAGTAGTACATATTTAGGAAAATGTTTTTTAGGCAAGTAAGGGCACTGATTTGGTGAAGAGTAAAGGCAAATATGGGTTTCTACAACAGTTATGTGGGCTGAGCACACCTCCCAGTTGCTGGTAAATTCCACCATTCTTGGGTACTTGGTTTTTCATAGCAGTTGGTGAATTTTGGAATGTTGGTAAATGCCTGATCATTGCTTCACCAGTGGGTAAGGTAATGAAAGAGATAACAGAATTGTTGAACTAAATCTAGTATTTTGTGGTAGTATGTAGGATTAGTTAACTGATCCTGCAAAGATATTCAATAACAGTAAAATGAAGTTAGTAAGGTAATGACTTTTTGATAAGTTGTCTCACTTAATACACCTCTATTGTGTACCAAGATCGTAGCAAAAAATGGTAACTATAAACAAAGCAATCTAGACAGTTAAATATTGGTTCCCATGTTACTAATGAGAAAAACAGTGACTCAGAGAGACACTAGACTTCCAAATTTCTATTCAATGATCTAGTCTTGTCTTCAAACAATCAAACTCAAATTGTGTTCAAGATTCTGTTGTATTCAGCCCATTTAGATCCGCTACTTATTAGGATGGTTAATAGAATCTATTTATTAATCTGAGACTGGAGATTGTAGCACAGAGCTTATAAGGTGGCACTATTGAGAGGATTTTGACTGCTGATATGTCCATCATTTGTTTTCGTCCTTTCTACTTCCCAGAATAAACTATTAGTCATGTACAGAGGTTCAGCAACCATGATATAAGAATGAACCTAGTGCCAGATCTGAGTATGGTAAACTAGGCACTAGCAAGTGCCTCAGAGTTGTGGAGTTGACTGCTTGCTCCTGTGAGAGAAATATATTTTCCTCATCTTGTTGAAGTAAGGGCAACTTTTCTTATGTAAGCTGCTACACTTACTCTCATATGCACTCTTTTCATAATGTTTAAGTGCTTTACTTAAAATTAAAATTTATGGACTCAGTTGTAGAAGTAATGAAATAGCACCATAGGAGCAAGAACATTTGTGTGCGGTCCAAGTTTCTATTTTAATACAAAACAAAGAAAGTTTTATCTTAATATCTGTGAACTTACTTACCTTTATGGTTGACTCCCTTCCCCACCTCTCCCTCTGAGAACCAGTGTGTCCCTTGCTTTGGTTTGGATGCTGGGATGCTTGCAATTCTTCAGTACTCAGTCAGATCCGATGCACTAAATCAGGCCATGGCCACATGCCATCTTTTTAAGAAGTCCTTGGGAGGTTGATAAGACTAGAACATCAGGCTTTCACACTGACTGTAGGGATTCCACAGGAGGCATTTCATGGCATGATTTAGGAATTTGTGTTTTTGACCCAATGGTCCCAGTGATTACTAATAAGGCACTCTCAGGCTGACTTTTGGGAAACCCTTCAGGACCTTTCGCCCTGGATGAGCACCTTGTGCTGTATTATCTAACTCAAGTTCCCAAAATGCAGAGGAGAGAGCTTATTTGGTGGCTTTAACTGTCAGAGGAAGCATTATTAGAGGAAGTATTATTAAATTTTCCTTTTATGTAAGCCCCACTAGGGTATGAATACCAAAAACTAGTGACATGTTAGGTTAGCTTTTTTTTTTTTAACTGTGGAAGCTTTCTTATATTAAGTTTGCACTCATTGTTATGGCTGGCACGAATTATACCAGATGGATAGGTAAGTTTCCTGCTTCTGTTGCATTCCAAACTGCCTCTTCTCTTCTCAATTATTAAAGATTAATTTTATTTTTTTGCAGACTATTTGCAGCGAATTGCCCAAACCATCTCTCTAAGGATGTAATTGAAAACTTGAAAAAAAAAATCAAATCAGAAATTTAATGAAAGTTTGAAAGTGTTGTCATTGATCATTTCCTCTCTATTTTGCATGTTAAAAATATCAATGAAGAGAAAATGTGGTGGACCGTGCCAGGAAAGGGGCTCCGCTGGCATCTGCCAGTGGCGACAGAGGCTATCCATCTCTCCTTCCACGTGAGTTGCATCCCTGAAATTCGTGCATGAGAACCCGAAAATATGGTGAAATACTAAAGGCTCAAATAAACAATGGGGCACAGAACGAGACACTTAACAAAAGCTATAATTTTATCTGACAATAAGTGATTTATTATGAGGACTGGGAGTATCCTTAATTTTACCCACTTCTTTCATAGTTTTCCTTTGCCTACAGCTGAGGTTAAGTTGGACTACTTCCTTTGGTAAAGAGGTTGCTGCTGTTACTGTTGCCATGTGACCACGCCACTATCTTCCCACACAGGTATTTAACTACTCTATCCTTACAATGACAGTAGTACAGGAGCGTGAAGGAAGCCAGCCCACAGCTTCACTTCATCCCGTGGGAGCTCCACGAACGGGGAACTCGAAGTCC
>NW_022196894.1:59957254-59960627 GCF_008632895.1 Mastomys coucha | reverse complement strand
TAATTCTCAAACCATCTACCCCAGTTCTGGGGAGCTGTCTAGACATCTCTGTATCTATGATATATTACTGCTCCTAGCACACTCCCATGTCTCAGCCACACGTCAGACGCCATCTGAAGGAAGCCAGCCCACAGCTTCACTTCATCCCATGGGAGCTCCACGAACGGGGAACTCGAAGTCCTGTAAAATAAGCGGTTAGGGAGGAAAGAGAGACAAAGAGACATGACACCAGGAGAGGTTTCTCATCGAGGTGCGCTTTACTAAATGACAGGGGAGCATTTATACTCAAAGACAGTACAGGTATGCAATTGGCATTTAGGTGAGAATCAGACATCAAAGCTCAAACATTGATACAAGGGATTCCAGGAAGGGGAAGAGGGATCAAAGGATCACGGCTTCCTAAGGAGCTGGTATCTGGTCCTTGAGTCATTTACATAGGCTCCAAACCCCCAGCGAGCTAAGTCTCTGGTTTCGGTTTTGAGTTCTTTAGTGAGCCCAGCAGGGCTCCCACAGGAGCGCTGTCCATCCACGTCAGCTTTGAAATGGAACCTGTCCTTGTTCTCATGTGAAGCCACCATCTTCAGCTGTAGAATAGTCTTTCTTTTTATTCTGGCAACCTTAGGGGCTTGCCTCAAATATCTTTACTGACCACTCGTAGTGCCTCAAAAGTCCAGCTTGGGAACTCTGTGGGTGGGGTGGGAGAAAGAGAACAGTGACTTTAGATTAATTTGACCTGCATGTGCTTCCTTGTGATATCGGTTGTGAGAACACTTGAAAAGCTATTCACTTGGGCTTGTAGGGCTGATCTGGAGAGGAGCTTTGCTTCTTCTTGGATGGTGCTGGGACTCATGTCCCAATGCTAATTAACATTAATTCTCTCATTTGCATTATGGCCACTCTTCTCATTCCTGTGTCTCCAATCAGTAATTTTTCTCTCTCTCTCTCTTTAGAGGAAAGTCTTTCCAAAGCGAGCCAAGCATGGTCAAGTTGAGGATGACATCTGTCTGTTAAGGATGACTCTTGGGCCGCATTGTTGCATGTATCTCTACTCCCTGCTCGCATCCTCCCACACTGCCTCGGGGACTTGCTCTGCTAACTTGTGATTGCCAGCGTTTCTGTCACCTTTGCCAGGTAACTCCTCAGTTTTCTCTCCTACTGGCTTAGTGCTCAGCCTTTTCACATCTGCCAAGGAACTCATCATTCATCTAGTGGCTTCCTGGCTTCGCAAACCATGTTTGCTCATTTCTAACATTCTTTGTTGATATGAGTTTATGCTTTTCAAACAATACAGATTAATGAGTGAAGGAAGACGGCCCGTGGTTTCACTTCATACCGTGGGTAATTCACGAACGGGGGAACTCGAGGTTCTGTGAAAATAAGCGGGTAGGGGAGACAAAGAAGCGACACCAGGAAAGGATGCTTATCGAGGTGTAATCTTTACTTAGAGAAACGGGATATTTATACTCGAGGCGAAACAGTCATGTCTTTTAGCACATAAATGAGAACAGAAATCAAGCATATCAAAGCAAGGACTCCAGGCAGGAGGGCGGATCAAAGTTTCAGTCCCTTTTGAATACTGGGCTCCCGGTTCTGGCTTTAATCCCTTGAGCTGGCTCCAGACCCCTGGTGAGCCGAGCCAAGTTGCTGTCTCGAGTGTACGTTGAAACCCCTCAGTGCAGTCAGCAAGACCGGCACATTTCACCCTGAATAGAATAATAAAAAAAAAAAAATAGGGAAATGCAATACGATCTCGACACAAATACATGGGTAGCAAAGGTGCGGAACACCTTCTGGCTCCACCCTCCAAGACGATAGCACACAGTGGGAAATCCAGGCCAAGAAACGTCTGTTACCCAGACGGCCTTCTCCTACTACGGTGGCTTCCCAGCCAGAGAAGGGTCATGTGCACAAACTTCCATGTAAAATGCCAAGGCTCATCCGCAAAACCCAAGGTCCAAGGTCCATCGTAATCTCCGAAGATGGCTGACGTAACTATTTCAGTCAGGTGCCGAATATAACAGGGCGGGGTGAGGTGCAGCCGGGAGCCAGAGATAATAGCCGGGAGCTGATCACAGAGCGATGCAAATCAGTTCTTTAAAGCTGCCGAGGAACCGAATTAACCTTTGAAAGCCTGGAGGCGGGATCGCGATGAGGTGCAGCTGGAAGCGCTGAAAGCCGACATTCGAAGTTCGGTCGCCAGGAATTAATCTCAAGGCGATGCAAATCAATTCTTAGAAGCCTCTGGGGAACGGAATTAGCCTTTGAAAGCCCGTAGGCTGAGCGTGGACCAAGCATTATCGGGAAAATGCCTGTCCCTTCTCCAGCTTTGGTCGGGCAAAGCAGGTATAGCGATCGACATTTCTCAGAAGCAGGCATTCGGGATAAGCCTGTCACTCCCCCCTGCTATATTGGGAAAAGCAGGTATAGCGATTGACGTTTTTCAGAAGCAGGCAATCGGAATATGCCTGTCTCCCCTCCCTGCTTTGATCGGGAACAGCAGGTATTAGCGATTGACGTTTTTCAGAAGCAGGCAATCGGAATATGCCTGTCTTCCCTCCCTGCTTTGATCAGGAACAGCAGGTATTAGCTATTGTCTAAAGCAGACGAACAAATGCGTACACACACACAACAAAAACTGACAAAACGAGTAAAAAAAAAATATATAAAAGATTCTACAAGGCAAAACTGGCTGGGAGGAGCATATCTTAAGGTTTCAGCTTCTCCGAGTCCATCTGGTAGGCTGTTGAATATGTAGTAGTTGTCCGTGAATAAATTAGATGCATCAGGCACAGCTTCAAAGACTTTAAAAACCGCCGTTAATTCAGCCAATTGAGCTGAGAGACCAGGGGTATTTACGACCACCTGTTTTCCATTAATGAGACAACCGGCTCTTTCCTTTGAGGTTCCGTCAGTAAACACCACAAGGGCGTTGTCAATGGGCTTCCAAGCCGTTATCTTTGGAAAGATAACTTTATGCAAAGCCCCCAGGGGGGGCGTCTCTAGCACCGGAGCAGCCACCGCTGTGCTTTGATAATACGCCGGTCCCATGTTAACGCACAGACGAATGTACCCTGAGATATCTGTCTGTCCCTTATGAGGCAGCAAGATAGATTTACATGCCACATTAGCGTTCTCAAAAGCCAGTTGTGAAATCAGAGGCCCCTCTGCATACGAGTTTCCCAGAGTTCTGCTAATTGTCTCCTGCAATCTAGCAACGAAGTTTTGAAATGGCTCTTCGGGACCTTGTCGGACATTGGTCAAGCTTGTCCCGTCCCCTCCATTAGTAGGGAGCTTGTACCAAGCCTTGCGTGCTAAAGTAGCAATCTGATTTAGCGCCCCAAAGGGAAAATCTATTTGCCGAGTGCAATTTTCA
>NW_022196894.1:59954134-59955361 GCF_008632895.1 Mastomys coucha | reverse complement strand
GCCAGAACAATCAGACCCCTCCATGTGCAGTCCTTGGTTGGTGGTTGAGACCCAGGGAGCTCTGAGGGAAGTACTTAGTTCATATTGTTGTTCATACTAAGGGGCTGCAAATCCCTCAGCTCCATTGGTCCTTTCTCTAACTCCTTCACTGGGGACCCTGTACTCAGATCAATAGATGTCTGTGAGCCTGTACATCTGTATTAGTCAGGTACTGTCAGAGCCTCTCAGGAGATAGCTATATTTAGGCTGGCTTGCCCTTCCTTCAGTCTCTGCTCCATAGTAAATCTCTGCAACTCCTTCCGTGGGTATTTGGTTCTCCCTTTTAGGAAGGAATGCACTGTCCACCGTTTGGTCTTCCTTCTTCTTGAGTTCCTTGTGGTTTGTGGATTGTTCTTCCTGTATTCCAAACTTCTGGGCAAATAACCACTTATCAGAGAGTGCATACCGTGTTTGTTCTTTCGTGATTGGTAACTCACTCAGGATGATATTCTCCAGATCCATCCATTTCCCTAAGAATTTCATAAATTTATTGTTTTTAATAGCTGAGTAGTACTCTATTGTGTAGATGTACCAAAATTTCTGTATCCACTCATCTGTTGAGGGACATCTGAGTTGTTTCCAGGTTCTGGCTATTATAAATAAGGCTGCTATGAACATGGTGGAGCATGTGTCCTTATTACATGTTGCAGTATTTTTTGGGTATATGCTCAGGAGTGGTATAGCTGGGTCCTCCGGTAGTACTATGTCCAATTTCTGGACGAACCGACAAACTGATTTCCAGAGTGGTTGTATCAGTTTGCAATCCCAGCAGCAATGAAGTAATGTTCCTCTTTCTCCACAACCTCTCCAGCATCTGCTGTCACCTGAGTTTTTTATCCTAGCCATTCTGACTGTTGTGTGGAATCTCAGGGTTGTTTTGATTTGCATTTCCCTGATGACTAAGGATGTTGAACATTTGTATAGGTGCTTCTCAGCCATTCGGTGTTCCTCAATTGAGAATTCTTTGTTTAGCTCTGTACCCCATTTTTTAATAGGGTTATTTGGTTCTCTGGAGTCTAACTTCTTGAGTTCTTTATATACCTTGGATACTAGCCCTCTATCAGATATAGGGTTGGTAAAGATCTTTTCCCAATTGGTTGGGTGCCATTTTGTCCTATTTACAGTATCTTTTGCCTTACAGAAGCTTTGCAACTTTATGAGGTCCCATTTGTCAATTCTTGATCTTAG
>NW_022196894.1:59942442-59951321 GCF_008632895.1 Mastomys coucha | reverse complement strand
TGGGCGTTCTATTGTTTATGTTGTTATTGAGGATCAGCCTTAGTCCATGGTGATCTGATAGGATACAAAGAACTCTTTCAACCTTCTTGTATCTGTTAAGGCCTGATTTGTGACCAATTATATCGTCAATTTTGGAGAAGGTACCATGAGGTGCTGAGAAGAAGGTATATCCTTTTGTTTTAGGGTAAAACGTTCTATAGATATCTGTTAAATCCATCTGTTTCATAACTTGTTAGTCTCACTATGTCCTTGTTTAGTTTCTGTTTCCATGATCTATCCATTGTTGTTTCCTGTTATTTTTGTAGTTAGAGCTGGCATTCCAATGATGGGTCTATCTTCTTTTAGTGTTGTTGGAAGATTACATTTTTGCTTTTTCAGGGATATAGTTCCCCTTCTTGTGTTGGAGTTTTTCATTTATTACTCTTTGAAGGGCTGGATTTGTGGAAAAATATTGTGTGAATTTGGTTTTGTCATGGAATACTTTGGTTTCTCCATCTATGGTGATTGAGAGTTTTGCTGGGTATAGTAGTCTGGGCTGGCATTTTTGTTCTTTTAGGGTCTGTATGACATCTGTCCAGGATCCTCTAGCTTTCGTAGTCTCTGGTGAGAAGTCTGGTGTAATTCTGATTCTGCCTTTACATGCTACTTGACCTTTTTCCCTTAGTGCTTTTAGTATTCTTTCTTTGTTTTGTGCATTTGGTGTTTTTATTATTATGTGGTAGGAGGAATTTCTTTTCTGGTCCAGTGTATTTGGGGTTCTATAGGCTTCTTGTATGGTCACGGGCATCTCTTTCTTTAAGTTAGGGAAATTTTCTTCTATAATTTTGTTGAAGATGTTTATTGGCCCTTTAAGTTGGAGGTCTTCACTCTCTTCTATACCTATTATCCTTAGATTTGGTCTTCTCATTGTTTCCTGGATTTCCTGGATGTTTTGGGTTAGGGTCTTTTTGCTTTTTGCATTTTCTTTGACTGTTCTCTCAATATTGTCTATGTTATCTTCTGCCCCTGAGATTCTCTCTTCTGTCTCTTGTATTCTGTTGGTGATGCTTGCATCTATGTTTCCTGACTTCTTACCTAAGATTTCTAATTCCAGAGTTGTCTCTTTTTATGATTTCTTTATTGTTTCGACTTCCATTTTTAGGTCCTGGATAGTTTTACTCAATTCTTTCACCTGCTTGTTTGTGTTTTCCTGCAATTCCTTAAGGGATTTTTGAGTTTGCTCTTTAAGTGCTTCTACTTGTTTACTTGTGATCTCCTGTAATTCTTTATGGGAATTTTTTTTGTTTCCTCTTTAAGGGCTTGTACCTCTTCACCTGAATTCTCCTGTATTTCTTTAAGGGAGTTATTCATGTCCTTCTTAAGTTCCTCTATCAGCATTGTGAGATATAATTTTAGATCCAATTCTTGCTTTTCCTGTGTTTTGGGATATCCAGGACTTGCTGCAGTTTGAGTACTAGGTTCTGATGAAGCCAAGTATTCTTGGTTTCTGTTGGTAGGATTCTTGCGTTTTCCTTTCGCCATCTCTTGATTTTTGATGTTAGATGTTCTTAGTGTCTCTGACTAGAGCTTGTCCTGTCCCTGCTGCCCTGCAAGTCCCCTGAGACTCATGTGGCCTGTGCCTCCCGACTGGCTGGCCTTGTCTTAGAAACTCACTGGAGAGAAAATGGAGGCTCTCACCCAAGTCTCTGGATTAAGGTGCTCCCTGGAGGTAGGCCCTCCACTTGCAGGGAAGGGGCAGATAAGGATGCTGATCCCCCTCTGTCACTTGGAAGCTGAAAGGATCCTGTCCCTGCCTCCCTGTGGCTCCCCTGGGACTCATAGGGCCTGTGCCTCCTGGCTGGCTGCTCCAGTCTCAGAAACTCACCAGAGAGAAAATGGCCTTTTATTTTTAATTTTAAATTCACAACTCAGCTATTCTTTCCAACCAGAGACCTTGCTGACAAGAATACCTTTCCAATTCAAGTCTCCTACTGTGCTAGAACCAAGCTTCAATCACATCACCTCTTAAGCTCCAGTTATAACCTAAACCTTCAACACAGAGCCATTGGCTGTAAAAATAAAATCTTAGAGGATCGTTTCCTGCCTGAATTCTCTTTTGGAACTCCTGCTTGACCTCCTTTTAAAAAGTTGTTTATTTATTTGTTTATTTTTACTTTATAGACATTGGTGTTTTGCCAGTATGTACACTTGTGTGAGGGTGTCAGTTCTGGGAGTACAGATAGATGTGAGCTGTCTTGTAGGTGCTTGGAATTGAACATGGGTCCTCTGGAAAAGCAGCTAGACCTCTTAACCACTGATACATCTCTCCATCCCCCTGACTCTTTTTTTAAATTTTATTTTACGTTTTTCCCCAATTATCAGTGCTCACATGGGATTTGAAAGGTGAAAGGGAAGGAGAGGGTCATTATTGCATCTCTTGCACTGCTTGGCATAGTGGTCAAATGTGTGCCCTTCACCTAAAGAGTGATTTCACAAGGCTTCAAGGCACAGTCCTGATAATAACTAACCTCTGTGCTCCAGGCAGCTCTGATTGCCTTCAGCATTTTCTGTGGTGACTGCAAATTTCAGAATCTCAGAGCTAGTAGCAAACCCTGAGGGCCAGAGGCTGTTTCTCTGACCTCTATTCCTCAAGCATGTTGGACAGTGTGTTAAACATTGCAATTCTTGTATTAGTAATCCCTCTGAAATACCAAAGAGAGAAAATTCAAATCTTGGATATGTATCCGCCGATTCGAAAGACAAGCTGATCCACTACTGGGGCTTTAGAGGGCACCTTTGCCAAGTTCCAAGCACAGATCTTGTTATTCATTTTTGTCAGGGCTTATGGGCCTGGCTGCCTGTCCTGACAGCATGATTTTGAAATAGAATCTTCTCGCTGTGAGTTGAAGTTAACTTCTACTAAACCAGGTGTCCTGCTTCATACGAAATGCAGAAGGAATCCAAAAGCCAAATGTAAATTACTGGCAAGTGCTTTTATTTTCCAAAGGAATCAAGAAATATGATTAAAGTCAATCTCTGGAAGTAAATGAATAAAAGAAAGCATTTTGTACTTTTTCAGACATTAAATTTATATTAATGGGCAGCTTTTAGATGGTCCTGCTACCAGAATTCTATTTCCATGGATCTCAGTCTATCTAATTTAAATTTATTATTGACCATACTGTCACTCTATGAAAAATGAGAAAACTATTTGTTTGGCCTCCTTTCCTGAAAAGAACCTTGATTGGATTTTTGTATTTGTTGCAGAAAATTCTCTTTCACATTAAATATGCTAACAAATTTCTTAGGGACCAGGCCATTATTTTCAGTTCTGTTTATTTGTGTCTTAACATCCAGTTTGGACTGTAAACTTATGAAAGTAAAAAATGTGTAATAATGTGAATAACCTTGTCACATCAATTTTCTCTGAAATATGCATAATTAATAAGTTCAGTTTACAGTGAGTAGTATCTATCAAGGTCAGATAATTGGAGCTTTCAGGTTCAAAGCAGTATAACCCAGGCAAAGTATTTTTTGGTTCCTATTTGTTTCATGGAAACAGTTTGTAAACTATAAGGTAATTTTACATTGGCTAATCAGATTCTCCACTGACATCTTTAAAAGCCAGTGTTATAGAGGCCCCACACAAAGGAAAACTAGATTAAATTGTTACATTTATTCTTATAGATATCTAACTTATTTTATTTTATTTTAATGTTTATACCCTACCCACTCAATAAAAAAATTGGAAGGTATTTGTGCTGACTGTTTTTTTTCAACTTGACACAAGCTAGAGTCATTTAAGAGGAGGGAACCTCAACTGAGGAAATGCTTATTCATAAGATCAGCCTGCAGACAAGTCTGTGGAACATTATTTTTTTGATTGATGATTGATGTGGGAGGGCCCAGATTCCCATGGGATGTGTCAATTCTGAGCCCTTTCTTCTCCAAGTTGCTATTGGCAACTTGATATTTCATCACAGCAATAGAACTCTAATCTCAATAGTAACTAAGAAAACATTTATGTAATTAATTGTAAAGTAAGAGAAGCTTAGATTGAGAGGAACAGAAGAAGAGATGTCTCTGGGGATCCAAGATTTATTTAAAGAGAGGGACCTACCAAATTTTTGACAGATCATGTAAAAATATGTAGTGTAAGGGAAAAAAGTCCTGTTAAGTGAATGGTGCTGGAAATATTGGATTTTTCACCTGCCATGAATGAAATTAAATCCATATCTTTCATCTTATAAAATATCTCCATTAAACCCTTTCCTTCAGGGCTTGGGAACCCTGTAGAAGGACACTTCCTGGTAGAAAGAATGTAAGCCAGAAGTGATGGGAGTTACCAAAGAAACAAGGCCTTCTACACACAACTGAGACACATAGGAATTCAACAGACACTGAGGCAGCAAGCAAAGGCCCTGCAAGGATCTGTACTAGATGGGGACAGAAGTCCCAATCTCCATCCCAGAAACTATTTCCAATTGATAACCCTTTAGAAATGAAAATTTGGTTTTCTTCAAGAGTCTCACTGAGGAAACAAACTATTTTTTTAATTAGATATTTTCTTTATTTACATTTAAATGTTATTTCCTTTCTTGTTTTCCCATCCGAAAAACCCTCTATTTGCTCCCCTCTCCCCTTGCTCACCAACCCACCCTTGCCCTCTTCCTGGTTCTGGCATTCTCCCACAGAGGGGCATAGAGCTTTCACAGGAACAAGGGCCTCTCCTCCCATTGATGACCGATGCTGGCGAGGTTGTGGAGAAAGAGGAACATTCTTCTATTGCTGGTGGGATTGCAAGCTGGTACAACCACTCTGGAAATCAGTTTGGCAGTTCCTCAGGAGACTGGACATAGTATTACCTGAGGACCCAGCAATACCATTCCTGGGCATATACTCAGAATATGCTCCAACAAGTAATAAGGACACATGCTCCACTATGTTCATAGCAGCCTTATTTATAATAGCCAGAAACTGGAAAGAACCCAGATGTCCCTCAACAGAGGGATGGGTACAGAAAATGTGGAAACAAACTACTCTTAAGGGTGGGCTGCATGCCCAGCAGAAGATGGCCTATAAATATTAACTCAGTAGAATCTTTGGAAGTTCTTTGTCTTATATATGGTTTCGTGGCCTTTTCTTTTTCCCTTTTACTTTTCAAAAGTTTGATCTTTTTCCATTACTTTCTCTGTTTTTAATTCTATAATTCTTGGGTACATACATACACACACATTTATTTAGTTATGATTATTAATTTATTTTGCATTCCAATCACAGTTTCCCCTACCTCTTCTTCTGCTAGTCTCTTCTTTCTCCTCCCCAACTTCCCCTTCCACTCCCACCTTGATTCTATTTTAAAGGGCAGGCCTTCCATGAGTATCAATCAACAAGACATGTAACAAGTTCCAGTAAGACTAGGCACCTCCCCTCCTATTAATGCTGGACATGGCAGCCTGGTTTGAGCTTAAGGGTTTGGGTCTCTATTATGACTTCCAGTTTAGTTTTTTTTATGGGTTTCACAAGTGTGAGAACAAGTGAGTCTTGCAACTTTTATTTTATGCTTTTTCCAAGATAACATTTTTATTGATTCTTTGGGAATTTCATCTCACACACCTCCACCACACTCATTTTGTAGTCCTTCTTTGTCTACTTTCCTGCCCTTGTGACTCCTTACCCAACAACAAAATAAAAATAAAAACAACAAAAAAACAAGTCTAATTTTTTTTTTACCATTCATATACTCACTGGAGCATGGTGTCAACCCCCCAGTGGCCAGCCCAACTAAAAGAAAACAGTTCTTTTCCACCTTCATCCCCAGCAGAAGCCATCTGCTGTGGAGAGTTACATTTTAGCATCCTTATCACAATTTTTAAGAGTTCTCTTTGATGTCTTCTTTTTAAGGGTGTTACTTTTGGGGTAGGGATAGGGGTTAAGGGTCGTCACAGAAGCCTTCCATAACCCTCTTTCTCAACTGTGCCTCTGCAATCATCGATATCACTGCCCAAGTACCTTCCTTGCTCTTTATAGTCAACAGGAGCTTAGATTGTGTGCTTCCTCATGGTGTCTGGAGCAGTACAGACCATGACTACATCTCCTATCCACAGTAGGACCATGTATCTAGACAAGACCCTAATAGGCTACCTGGATTATGGACATCATCATGGCTTCAGGTTACATCATAGACCATGGATATATCCTCCTTGTGTGTGGTGGTTAACAGAGGCCACAGACATCAAACAGACCCTGGCACCATGGGCCTAGACATGGCTTCTGGAGGTAATAACACTGAATGCTTTATGACTTTGTATGCCATCCTTGGGCAAGGGGGCACATGCTAGTCTTCTCTTTATCATTCCGATTTTAGTGTGTGTGCTGCCGAGCCTAGCACTTTGTATATTTTCTTGAGCAGGCTCTTTTCCTTTTGCCTGTTTGTCATATTTTGAAGTACTTATTTTATTTATTTTTCTCCCAAAAAAGCCCATTTCTTTTCTAATGAGCGATAGAATTAGGGTGGAACAGGATGGGAAGGGAAGTAGGAAAGAACTTGGGGTAGAGGGAGAGGAACCTGTAGTCAGGATACATTTTATGAAAAAAAAAGTTTACATTGAAAGAAAAAATTACAAAAAGACCCCTCTTGAAGTGCTGAAACTGCCAGAACAAAATATAAGAGTACTTTTTAAGGTATCAGTGTAAGGTAGAAGTTGCCCAATAAAACTTCAATAGCACAGGAACAGCCATGTGAATTAATAGAGAAACATACACAAAATTGAACATTTTGTAGAGCAAGCAGACAGTCCACAGAATGAGAGAAAATCTTTACAAGCTGAATTTTACTTCTGGGGCTCATATCCAGAATTTCCAAAACATTGCAAATTTTAAGCACAAAGGAAAGAAAATTGCCAATCAACACTTAGGCCAAAGAATGACCAGAAAATTCTCAAAAGAAGAAATGTAAATGGTCTATATCATTTTTCAAAAGTATTCAACATTTTTAATCATTTAAAAAAAATACATACTAAGCTACTTTGAAATACCGTGTCCCTCCAATAAGAATAGCTGCTATCAATAAGTACAACATCAATACATTTTGGAGAGGATGTGAGAATAGAAGCACAATTATTTACCACTAGTGGGAGTAAAGATTGATCAAGCCATTATGGGAATTAGTTTTGAGATTGTTTACACACACACACTACTACTACCACCACCACCACCACCGTCACCATGTAACCTCGCAATACCATCATGAGCACAAATCTAAAGATTCCATAGTTTACTACAGGGCTGTTTGTATATCCACTCCTTTTGTTATTACAATAGCAAGGAAATGGAGCCAACCTATATCTCCATCAGCCAATGAATAGAAAATGAAAATGGAATCACAAGAGAAAATGTAATTTACTCATTGTCTTAGTTAGCCTCCTTTGTGAAAGTTGCTCTCCTTTTCATTCTATTGATCAGCTGTGCAGTAGGAATTGACATGATTAGCCACAGAAGAAATTTGTCACCTTGGTTCAGTTAGAAAAAGTGAATTAAGAAAAATCATTTTGAGGGGTGGATTTGGGAACTTAAACATTTCCCCGTTTTTCTTCTGTTTAAAGCTATATCAGCTTATTTTACTATAGTGTTACTGCACATGCAAACTGGTTTGATATATGTAAAGTATGGCTGTCAGAAAGAAAATAAGTGAAAGAGAGAAAGAAGTAGAAAACTAAGAAGCCTAGCTCTGTGAACTTGGCCTACCTTCTGGACCTCCATATTCACATCTAGTTAAATGAATCCAAACTTTAACCATTTTAGAGAGTAAGTGTGGTCTATGGCAGAGCCTTAATAATCGACTCTCCCCTCAGGGCCCGTTTGATAAATCTTTTGGGACCCCAGGCTGCATAGACTTGTGGTCAATTCTGAGAGATTTGGCCCACAGAGCAGCAATCTCTGTACTTTTTGTTTCTGAACCAGTCTCCAAAACCTTGGCTGTGCTTCTATTGAGCCCTCTGTTACGCTGATCTCATCCACTTAGTACCACTGTGCTGGGTGTCAAGCCCACTGATTCCTATTATCCATTTCTTATACTAGCAAGGACATGTTCTTCACATGTCACGTGAAGGTCTGTTGTATCTTCAACAATTCTGATGTTTTCAAATTACTATAACTTTCTATTTTCCAGGGGTCAGAACTTCCAACAGGCTAAGGGAAGATCAAGCTTACCACTACCACATGGAATGGATGGACCATCTTCGTCTCTCAGCTCCAATACCCCTGGACCACTTGTCCCTTCAAGGGTATTGTCTCTCCATTTATAACCTCAAGGAACCATGCTTGGTCTCAGATAAGCTCATATTCCAACTGGAACACCTACTGAAGTTCTTCCCCTTAAGCATCTGGATTATATCCAAAAGCAGGAGTGCAGCTGAGCATTTACTGAGACATCTGTGAAGGGTTATCTCAGATCACAGGGAAGGCCAAAAGGGGGCAGTGTTGCCTCATCTCACACTTCACCCCAAACGTTTTGCTGAAAGTTCAGGAAATTTCAAAATCTAAGTGAAATGTTAAGATAACTTGTAACTTCTGGCTTTTCCACCCATGTCTCAGTCCCGGAATAATGACATGGAGGGTTAAATTTATTTGAAAATGTCTAGACCATAAACTTGGACTTACTACCCTACTAGCTCATAACTTACATAAGTATTTTTTCTATTTCTATGCCTGCCACAAGGCTAGTTACCTTTCCTCAGTTTCATGCATGCCACTTCCTTAGAGTCCAGGGCAAGTCTCCCACCTCTGACTTTCTCCCAGAATTCCAATTTCTCTGTTGATGTCCCAACTTGTAATCCTTCCTCAGCTTACTGGCCATCAGCTTATTATTCACAGGTGATGGTTATACACACCATAAGCAG
>NW_022196894.1:59924881-59942432 GCF_008632895.1 Mastomys coucha | reverse complement strand
AAAGACCTTCTACATTCTGACTATTTTATATATTGCTTTATTTAATTTTCTGTGTCCCAGATAAGCCAGGGAAGTTCCATCGTTCAGTGGAATCTAGACAGCATTGATGCACATCCTCACAATTCCAAGACTGAGGAATGAGCCATTTGTATTAAGAGCACATTGTTTCTTCTAGCTGACTCTGTACCAATCAAACTAGTTTGTCCTTGTTTGTTTATAAATTTGCATAAGGAATCTATCACTTTCATACAAAATCTTTGAGGGAAGTCATGCAAAGGGATTAGGTTATTGTGACTGCAAATTTTGGCGAGTTTCCACTATCCCTAGAGTCACCACATATTACCAAGGAAAGTAGAGCCTCTCTTGGTCTTCTCAGTCATTAATAAGAAAGTCTAAGAACAGATTCAAAAGGATGTTGAGGATAATTTTGTTACAGTTTAAAGGTTGGGCAATCTCTAGTTCTTAGTAGCTTCCCAGAAGAGGAAAATGAAGAGAAAAGACCACATGAGGCTTTCAGTCATATGGAAGCCAAATGGCCATGAGGCAGGGCCAAAGCATTCAGAGAAAGAACGACCCAAAGTACCAGAGAAAGCATACTTAGGTTCTGTAAGCATCTGAAAAGAAAATAGAGAGAAGGAAAGAAACATTCTGCCTTTCTGAGTCAGGATTCAGAAAGGAAGCCGACTCAACAGAACCTCCTGCAGCTGCATAGAGGGCAGGCATTCTGGGAAGGTAAGGTTATTATCTTATTAAGGGGTAATTATTCCTCCTGCCACTCTGGCATGGCTGATGGTGGGTCTGCTTTCCTGAGGAGTAGTCCCTTCTTCAAGTAGTTGATCTGCCCAACTGAAGTAGTAGGTGTCTATCCTTGACAAAAAGAAAATGCTTTCCCTTCATAGGACTTTAGAACTACTGCAATGTTTTCTTTTCCTCTCTGTTTTGTTCAGTTCCTTAATCCTGATTTTTACATCCATGAAAGAAACTGAGTTCTTCCTTTGGTTTCTCAAAAAAAAAAAAAAAAAAAAAAATCTAGAGTGTTCCTATTGCTTGGGATTCTTACTTAAGCTATTTATTTTTAAGGACCATGAAACTAGCTTCTAAAAGTGCAACTAGGTAGGACAGTTTTTGTGTGTGAACTCTTTGTCAATCGAATGTTTATAATTCAGGAACTTTGAGCATATGCAAAGAGGCTCTTATACTAATCAGAATTTCATAGGGTTGTTCTCTGCAGTTACATGTGGAGTGGGTTAATTATGAACCAGAGCCTGGAAAAGTTTAGCACACTGAGAAGATATCAGAAATATCTCAAATGAATATTAATGTTTTGAAATGTCTATGTAATTGAAATCAATTTAGATGTAAAATAATGTGAAGATGGTAATGCAATGGCAGAGCCCCACAGATAAATATGTCAAAACACATCAAAAGTTCTGAGGCTGTGCTGGAACCTGCATTGCAAGCAAGCTGCTAGGTAGGTCTATCTACTTCCACTTTTTGTTCTTTCTATTTTTCTTTTGCATTTTCCTATTTGCATCTCTAATGAGAAAATTTGGGGTCTGGAGCTGCTGATTTTTCTTGGAAACAATAATCATATTTGTAGCTTCATTTATCATTGACTGACATATAGTTAGGCCCAGGTTTCTGCTTGAGAGCCTGTAGATGCACTTTAATTTTGAAGTAAGTAATTTGTATCACTCAGGTAGATACTCCATGCTGTCCTTTACATGAGCTATCTAACTAACATAGAAGAGGACAGTAGAATAGTGGTTGAAAGAAGGGGAGATACAGAGATGTTCTTCAGTGCTTCTAAAACTTTGTGAGTGTGCCCTAGAGCTCTGCTGTGTGCACAGTGACTACAGGCAATCACCTTTGCTGTGCACTGGAAGACTATGTTCAAGTGTAGACATCACTTTAAGCATTCCTTCAACAAGATTAAAAAGTACAAATGTGTATCAGAAGACTTTGGAAGGACTCCGATGAGAGCTTGACTGATCCAAACTCATGAAAATTAAGTACATTAACTACACTGGGATGTTTTAAAAGATGTAAGTTGTATTTCATTGAAGCTGATAAGTAAAATGTGTAGGCAAAAGTACGTTGGAACATATTTTTAATCTATACAAAAGTCACTTGGAGAGGGAAAAGAAGAGTGTCTGTTCCCTGCTGACAGTTGAAGAACCAACATTCAGAGATATGAAATGGATGGAATTAGGGTATGTATAATGTACGGCGCTTCTGCTGCCTACCAGCAGCAATAACGACCGAACACCTGGACTTCTTCTCTCGACGGTTTACTCAGGAATATTCTTTTGTTACAGCTCTCCTAGGTACCCAGGTGTTACAGCTCTTTAAGGTACCTAGGTACTACAGCTCTCCTAGGTTCTTAAGTGTCACAGCTCTTCTTGATGGCATGGCTCTTCTTGATGTTGCTGCTGCTTCTTCTGCTGCTTCTTCTGCTTCTTCTTCTTCTGCTGCTTCTGCTTCTGCTTCTGCTTTTGCTTCTGCTTCTGCTTCTTCTGCTTCTTCTTCTTCTGCTTCTTCTTCCTAGGTGCTGCAGGTCTGCTTGCTTCCGTGGAGTGGCTCCGACTGTCTGGAGACAGCCCCTTATATACCCGTGCCTAAGCTGCCAAGTCCTCCAGGATTGGTTCCCTGTCAAACCCTCATTAGCATACACCTGCTCAGGAGGGATGCATGCGCAGTATACACCCACTCGGGAGGGCACATGCACAGTACACACCCACTCGGGAGGGGCGCATGCGCAGTAGAATAGTCTATTGCAGCTGTGGCCGCCATCTTAGATATGATCATCTAAGTGGCCGCTTAAGATCCAAGTGGCTGATGATCATATCCAAGTGACTGCCTACAAGGAGGCACTCCAAGCGGCTGAGATCGTATCCAAGTGACTGCCTACGGGGAGGCACAGGGCGTGCTCACCTAGGGCAGGGGGAAAGAATTAAGGCTGCTTGGAGCCCTACTCATCCCCGCTTCAGCCCCGTAGAAAGCAGCCTGTGTCTCTGACAGACATCCGCCATCTTGGATACAATCCTCTAAGCAGCTGCTTCCAAGCCGCTGATGATCGTATCCAAGCAGCTGCCTACAGTATAAATCTTTGCAATTATATTGTGTTTCTACAAATCCAGAGAGATTTCAGATACATTGGCCTATCTGAGATAGAGTCCCCAGGCTATGAATTGCAAAGTTGTATGTATTCTTGCTCATAGGCTTTTCTGTCCATTAAAATATTTTCAATACACAAAGCTCAGAATTTTCCAGATTTAACTCTCTTCCAGAAGACACTTGCCTCCTTATGAACATCAAGCAGTGTTTATTCATATCACCTATGATCCTTGCAGCATGCTTTCTTCACTGCTATATTTTCCTAAATAATAGATTTTACTTCAGTAGTATAATGTTTGTTTACATGGTTCTGGGTATGCATAGACATCGCCATATATTATGTCCATCTTACAAGCTGTTTTGAGTTTATTATCAATCTCTTTTTCATTGGTCTCCTTTGTTCCCCTACAAAGTTTTACTTCTGTTTTTAAGTCACATATTTTTACATCATTTTGTGTACCTGTATAAAATATTGGAACTACACATGAAAGAAAGTATGCGTGGTGGTTTGAATGAGAACAGCAGTAGGGTCATATATTGGAACACACAGTCCCTGGCTGGTGGATTAGGATGTGTGGCCTTGTTTGGAGAAGTATGTCAATTGGAATGGGCTGTGAGGTTTTAAAAGATTTAGGCCTATACATATGCTGCTGGAGCCATGAGTCCCACCATGTAACTAGGAGAGGAGATAACATTTGAAATTTAAATAAAGAAAATATCTAATAAAAAAAAGATGCAGGCCTTTCCCTGTCTTGATCCTCCTTCTCCTCTCTTTTCTTCTCCATCTCCTCTGTCTTCTCTGTCTTGTGGTTGTATCTTAGAATGTGAGCTCTCAGTTACTACTCTATCACCATCCCTGCCTACATGTTTCCATGCTCTCTGCCATTAATGTCATGGACTCTAAGCTCCAAATAAAGACTTTCTTCTATAAGTTGACTTGATCATGGTGTCTTATTGAGATAATAGAAATTTAACTATGATAACATGATATTAGTATTTCTGAGACTAGCTTAATTTGCTTGATATGACTATCTTGTCATGTTTTTATGCTTATTCTTTGAACATTTTTGTTGACAAATGTGGGTAATTAGCAAACTAAATACACAGGCTTACTAAAATATTTTCCTATAGAAGCTACTCAAAAAGGTCTCAAGTTAAATATTTCCTTTCTTCTTTCATGAGCTGTCATTACTGAATACATTCATTTACACATGATCAGTATTATTCTTTTGTTCCTGTCAAAATAGTGATTCTACAAACATACCAAAATTTAAAAATGAACAAATGAAAAATCAAAACAGCATCCCATAGTTTGATTTTATTAATTGCTTCTCTGAGGTGTGTGAAGCTCATCTCTCCTTCCTCAGTCTCTCATGCTGAGAGTTATGTCTGTATTTATCTTCTTGGATTTCTCACCAACACCCAGAGGACAGGTCAACCACATGTACCTTCAAAGTTGATTATCCAAATCAAATGATTTGACTGTAGAATGATTCTTTAAACATCCCCCAGCAGGCCTAGCCAGGAAGAAGACAAGTGGTAGAAACAACAATAAAAGTCTTATGAATTGAATTGATTGACTTAATTCTGAGTGAGCTGGCTTTCAAGATTTCATTATGTTCCCCACACGCCTTCTTTTCATGTTCTTTCCCCTTGCTGCATTGTAAAGCAGTTTAGAATATATGCAGAAGCTTATTGACTTTGGTTTTATTTCCTGATCAAATTGGAAGACTTTGGACTGTAAACTGTATTGTAAATCTAATATTGTTAGACTTTCTATTACAAAACATTGCATTATCTTCATGTTTTAAGTAGGTTAGAAATTTCAATTATTGCTGGCAGTCTTCTGAGAGATTGTGACTCTGTGTAATCTGAGAAATTTTATTTAATATCTAATGAAAACCAAGAAAGAAAAAAGTGACTTTCCATTCTTCTTTTTTGGCCTTAATGTGATAAAGTTTGATGTATGCTCCTTTATGAAAATGAAATGGCACTGGTTTTAGTTATCTGTGTTTCTAAGGTGAATTAAATGGGTTTGATTTTTGTGTTTTCTCTGCTTCAATTTCTATTCTGAATTTTTGCATGAAGTGCCTTCTGCTGTCTTACATATAGTGGGCTCTCTCTCATTAAATGTTTATGGAATAAAAAAGACTAGTGATGTATGTGTTCACACACCTTCTGTTGATTGCATCTAATTAGTGCAGATTTACAAATTTAAAATGAATCTACAAGAAAAAGACTATGAGAACAATTTCTAAATTAGGTTTATAGAATATTAATTTTATAAAATGGATAAGTGTTGCTAAATAAGAACAATAAAGCACACAAATGGAACAATCTAGAAGAAATAAATAATAGTTTACTGTAAAAAATACAAGTTAAATACAACTGCAGAATTAAAAACATAAGAGGATGTCTCTTAAAGCTTTAACATATTATATTAGTATTTTCTAGTATAGTATGCAAGATTATGTCAGTTTACTTAATCCCAATAATTAATAGGGCTTTTGTTTTTGATTGGCAGAAATGTAGTTCAAAAGGTATTAAATTAAAAGAAGGTAAGAAGGTAAAGAAGTTAAGAAGAAAATAAAGGTATTAGATTATCTGCTTATATAGCTGGTTGCCATGCTTAGACTGGTGTTAGGGAGGCATGGTTTTGGAAACATGTACAAATGGTTCATCAAAATAAAAATCTATTAGCCAATGTGGTAACTGTAGTTAACAACAATGTGTTTTCTCCTTCAGAATGTAGATTTGTCTTCTAACCACAAAAACTGATGTATGTATGTACATATATAAACTTGCTCAATTTAGCCATTACACAACAAAGACATATTACAAGAGGTACATATGTATATCATAAATAACTGTCAACTCAAGAATAGTAAAAGTAGATCAGGAGAGGTCAGTCCAGCTTTATCATCAAATGGATAATCCAAACAGGGCAAAGGATGACCAGGGCAGCCTCAGTCCTGCCTTCTCTCAGTTTTAACACCCACAGCTCCAAGGTAGCAGCTCTTTCCCAATAGTTCCAGAGAAGTTGCACTCATGTATAAAGGTCCCCGAAGAACACTCTTTCCTGCTTTGCTTCCAAACATATTCACAGCAGCTAGAATGACACTTATTTATAATTAAATAAGTTCTCAGTAAACTGCAACTCATTTACTTTCAGGAAGCCACAGTCCTGAACAAACTCCTTTGAACAAGAAAATAAAATACTCCAAATAGGTACCCTGAACTATTTCTCTCTTCACAGTGGGGAGAAAGATATTAGAATAATTTGAACACCTTTTAAGGGTTTAAATGAGGGAGAGGGAAAGAGAGGAAAAGAAGAAGGAGGGAAGAAAAGAAGAAAAGAAAGGAGGAATGGCAGCAGGAAAGAAAATAATTCAGTAGAGAAATTTGTATTAATATATTAATAGAACAAGCAGCTTCAAAAAAAACCCTAGGTTGATTGTTTTTCTTATTTTACATCTGTCCTTTTGGATATCTAGACAGTATGTAGATAACACATCTGGTGTCATGTCTAGATGTAGATTTTACCCAACTTACAGGCTAATAATTTATCCTGTTGTTTTTGAGGATGGAGGTAGAAGTCAAGCAACTCTTGTCAGAGACAAATGACTTTAATACTCATGATAAAACAAACAACATGATTGCCAGTATGTGTGTCACATCTCCCTGTGACCCATGTCTATGAGACGTGTGTGGATGAATGCCTCTCATATAATACCTTGCATCATACTCAAAGGAACTTGGAATGCTCATTCCTTTTATAATTGGAAGTGAAGTACTAAGTAGATCTGCCCTTTGAGTACAGGAAGATGTTACCTAAGTTTTCAAACTTGCTCAGTGCAATATAATTCTGATAAAAGGCTTTGTGTAAAGGACAGCAATGGCTCTTCATTCCTGACACATTCAGCAAGAAATACATGATAGCAGCATGAGAGATACATGGAGCACTGTGTCCTAATATTTATCTTGAAAAGGTTGCTTTAATGTCATTTATCCAGATGACAAGGCAGGCAGAATATGAAGTTGGCAAAGCTTTGTACCATTTCTGAGGTCATGTAAGCAATTGTGTACTTCAAACATGACACGTTCAAGTTCAGAAATCCTGTGGGCACACCTTGAGGATAATGGGGCTTATGGGTAAAGGGAAATAACCATTTTTTTCCCTATGATTCCAGAACATAAGTTCCTTTGTATGAGAAAGAAGAAATGAGATAACTTTGTCTTTCAGGGAAAGCATTCAATTATGCTTTCTTTACAATACATTCATTTCCAATTATTAAAGAATTGCTTAAGATCTTTTATGAAATATCTTTGTGGAAATGAAGAGCCCAAAAGGGTCCTCTGTGGGCCATGTTCTAAATCTGGCCTTTCTGATTGTTTGGCAGTTGATCAAAAGCCATATTAATTCTCCTAAATAGTACTTGATTGTTAAAAAAAAAAAAAAGCCAGCCTCCTTTTCCAAGTCTGCAGATTGTGCTATGCTTATTACTTTTCTTGACTTCCTGTACACAGGCCACACGATTACCAAGTGGTCGTGTATAAACATGAGGCCATCTCAGTCCGGTAAATAGACTCCCACTGTCAAACAGGGCCCCGGGAGTCTGCATTAACAACAAGCTGAGACACAAAAGAGAACATGGCATTCATTTTAACAGCAGGCATTTATCATTGGTGACATTTTCTGATATGGCTGATAATCTAAAGCATTATGACTTCTGAGCAAAATCTGATTCATAAAGGCATGTAAGGAGATAAACCTTGACAAACTAATAGAAATTGCCTGGGATGCTTTGAATAGCATAATCTTATCTATATTCATCAACTAGCCAGCTCTCTCCTCCCACTAAAATGAGGCAAGTTATATTCACAACTCCTATTAAGGTTAATAGTGGCTTTAGAAGCAAATCCCTTGGTATTCCACAGGAAAGGACACTAGCTGCACTTTGTGCCAATATCCTGCAATCTTGTGGCAGTTTGAGTTAATTGGTGGAAATCTGGGATAGAAGCAATTTGGAAATAATCTTTTAAAATGATAGCCAGGGCAGTCACCAAGTGCTAGTGACTAGCTTGAAAGTATCTAGCATTTCCTTTCTTGTATTGACAATGTGTTGTCACCATACTACATACTGGGCCAGTGAATCTGCTTGTAATTGTTCCCAGTTCTTTCCCTAGATTATCTGAGTAAACTTCACAAGAAGGCTGTGGATAAGGAACATTGTCAGTGACTCATTCTTTCATGGTAGAATTGGCCTCTGAGACATAAAAGTAAATTTAGTCATTTATATATTTTTGTGGAATTTGAAAATAAGTTTTCTATCTCTACAATGTAAATTTATCATCAATCATATCAATTGTTCTGCTGGATGTACTAGCACATGCCTACAAGTCCAATTATCAAGACACTGAGACAAGATTATTGAATTTGAAGCCAGACACACCTCTACAATAAGATCTTTTTTCAGAAAAACAAAGCAACAGACCTCAGAAGTGGCAGGGCAGCTGGGACAGGATCCTTTCTACCTCCATCTACACCTAGGAGGGACAGGGATCCACAGCCCTTTCTGACCCTTCCCCCTGAAAGCAGAGAGCTTGTGTCCAGGGACTGCTCTGACCCCAGGAACCAGGAAGGACACTGATCTACAGCCCTCTGCACACAGGTCTTACCAGAGAAGAGCTGATCTCCAAGAAGTGCTGACACAGGCTTACAGACCCACAGGAGGAACAAGCTCCAGCCAGAGAGAGCAAGAACATCTAACACCAGAGATCAACAGATGGCAAAAGGCAAATGGAAGAATCTTACCAACAAAAACCAAGACTATTTGGCTTCATCAGAACCTAGTACTCCCACCACAGCAAGTCCTGGATATCCCAAAACACCAGGAAAACAAGATTTGGACCTAAAATCTTATCTCACGATGGTGAAAGAGGAATTTAAGAAGGGCATGAGTAACTCCTTTAAAGAAATACAGGAGAACACAGGTAAACAGGTTCAAGCCCTTAAAGAGGAAACACAAAAATTTCTTAAAGAATAATAGGAAAGCACAACCAAACAGGTGAAGGAATTGAACAAAACCAGTGAGGACCTAAAAATGGAAGTAGAAACAGTTAAGAAATCTCAAACAGAGACAACTCTAGAAATAGAAATCCTAGGAAAGAAATCAGGAGTCATAGATGCAAGTATCATCAACAGAATACAAGAGATAGAAGAGAGAATCTCAGGTGCAGAAGATACCATAGAAAACATTGACACAACAGTCAAAGAAAACTCAAAATACAAAAAGTTCCTAACCCAAAACATCCAGGAAATCCAGGACACAATGAGAATACTAAACCTAAAGATAATAGGTGTAGATGAGAGTGAAGACGTCCAATTTAAAGGGCCAGTAAATATCTTCAACAAAATTATAGAAGAAAACTTCCATAGCCTAAAGAAAGAGATGCCCATGAATATATAAGAAGCCTATAGAACTCCAAATAGCCTGGACCAGAAAAGCAATTCCTCCCACCATAAAATAGTCAAAACACCAAATACACAAAACAAAGAAAAAATATTAAAAGCAGTGGAGTAAAAAGGTCAAGTAACATATAAAGGCAGACCTATCAGAATTATACCAGATTTCTCGCCAGAGAATATGAAGGCCAGAAGATCCTGGGTTAATGTCATACAGACCCTAAGAGAATACAAATGCCAGCCCAGATTACTACAGCCAGTAAAACTCTCAGTTACAATAGATGAGAAACCAAAGTATTCCATGACAAAACCAAATTTATACAATATATTTCCATAAATCCAGCCCTTCAAAGGATAATAGATGGAAAACTCCAACACAAGTAGGGAAACTTCATCCTAGAGAAAGCAAGAAAGTAATCTTCCAACAAAACTAAAAGAAGATAGCCACATGAACAGAATTCCAAATCTAACAACAAAAATAACAGGAAGCAACAACTACTTTTCCTTAATATCTATTAATATCAATGTATTCAATTTCCCAATAAAAAAAGAGACAATCAGACTGGGTACCTAAACAAGTCCCAACATTTGTTGCATACAGGAAACACACCTCAGTGACAAAGACAGATACTACTTCAGAATAAAAGCCTGAAAAACAACTTTCCAAGCCAATGGTCCCAAGAAAAAAGCTGGAGTACCCATTCTAATATTGAATAAAATCAACTTTCAACCTAAAGTGATCAAAAATGATAAGGAAGGACTCTTCATACTCATCAAAGATATGATCTACCAAATTGGACTCTCAATTCTGTACCTCTATGCTCCAAATACAAGGGCATATACATTCATAAAAGAAAGTTTACTAAAGCTAACATTGTATTGCACACAATAATAGTGGAAGATTTCAACACTCCACTCTCTGCAATGGACAGATCATGGAAACAGAAACAAAACAAAGACACAGTGAGACTAACAGAAGTTATGAAACAGATGGATTTAATAGATATCTATAGAATTTTTTATCCTAAAACAAAAAAATATACCTTCTTCTCAGTACCTCATGGTACCTTCTCCAAAATTGACCATATGATTGGTCACAAATCAGGCCTCAACAGATACATGAAGATTTAAATAATTCCTTGCATCCTATCAGATCACAAGGGACTGAGGCTGATCCTAAATAACAACATAAACAATAGAAAGCCCACATACACGTGGAGGCTTAACAACACTCTACTATGATAACTTAGTCAAAGAAGGAATAAAGAAAGAAATTAAAGACTTTCTAGAGTTTAATGAAAATGAAACCAGAACATACCCAAACTTATGGGACACAATTAAAGTAGTCTTAAGGGAAAACTCATGGCTTTAAGTGCCTACAAAAAGAAATTGGAGAGAGCATACATCAGCAATTTGACAGCACATTTGAAAGCTCTAGAACAAAAAGAAACAAATTCACCCAAGAGGAGTCAAAGGCAGGAAATAATCAAACTCAGGGCTGAAATCAACCAAATGGAAACCAAAAGAACTATACAAAGAATCAACCAAACTAGGAGCTGGTTTTTTGAAAAAAATCAACAAAATAGATAAACCCTTAGTCAGACTAAGTAGAGGGCACAGAGACAGTATCATAATTAATAAGATCAGAACTGAAAAGGGAGACATAACAAGGGACACTGAGGAAATCCAAATAATCTTGAGATCCTACGTCAAAGCCTATATTCAGCAAAACTGGAAAACTTGAATGAAATGGTCAATTTTCTAGATAGATACCAAACAACAAAGTTAAATCAAGCTCAGATAAATGACCTAAACAATCCCATATCTGCTAATGAAATAGAAACAGTCATTAATAGTCTCTCAACCAAAAAAAGCCCAGGACCAGATGGGTTTAGTGCAGAGTTTTATCAGACCTTCAAAGAAGACCTAATACCAATACTCCTGAAACTATTCCACAAAATAGAAACAGAAGGCACTCTGCCCAATTCATTCTATGAAGCAACAATCTCTCTTATACCTAATCCACTCAAAGACCTACCAAAGAAAGAAAACTTCAGATCAATTTCCCATATGAATATCGATGCAAAAATACTCAATAAAATTCTTGCAAACCGAATCCAAGAACACATCAAAATGATTATCCATCATGATCAAATAGGCTTCATCTTAGGGATGCAGAGATGGTTCAATATTCAGAAATCCATCAACGTAATTCACTATATAAACATAGTCAAAGAAAAAAAAAAACATATGATCATCTCATTAGATGCTGAGAAAACATTTGACAAAATCCAACATCCCTTCATGATAAAAATCTTGGAAAGATCAGGAATTCAAGGCTCATATCTGAACATAGTAAAAGCAATATACAGAAAACCAGTAGCCAACATCAAACTAAAATTACAAAGCTTCTTTAAGGCAAAAGACATTGTCAATAGGACAAAATGTCAACCAACAATTTGGGAAAAGATCTTTACCAGTCCCATATCTGATAGAGGGCTAGTATCCAGTATGTACAAAGAACTCAAGAAGTTAGACTCCAAAGAACGAAATAACCCTAATGAAAAAGGGGGTAAAAGCTAAACAAAGAATTTTCTACTGACGAATACCAAATGGTAGAAAGGCACCTAAAAAGATGTTCAACATCCTTAGTCATCAGGGAAATGCAAATCAAAACAACCCTGAGATTCCACCTCACACCAGTCAGAATGGCTAGGATAAAAACCTCAGGTGACAGCAGATGCTGGAGAAGTTGTGGAAAAAGAGTAAGACTCCTTCATTGCTGGTGGGATTGCAAGCAGGTACAACCACTCTGGAAATCTGTTTGACAGTTCCTCCAGAAATTGGACATAGTACTACCAGAAGACACAGCTATACCACTCTGGGCATATACCCAGAAGATGCTCCAACATGTAATAAGGACACATGCTCCACTATGTTCATAGCAGCCTTATTTATAATAGCCAGAAACATGAAACAGCCCAGATGTCCCTCAACAGAGGAATGGATACAGAAAATGTGGTACATTTACACAATGGGGTACTACTCAGGTATTAAAAACAGTAAATTTGTGAAATCTTAAGGAAATGGATGGATCTGGAGAATATCATCCTGAGTGAGGTTACCAAAACAAAAAAGAACACACATGGTATATACTCTCTGATAAATGGATATTAACCCAGAAGATGGGAATACACAAAGTACAATTCACAAACCACAAGAAACTCAAGAAGAAGAAAGACCAAAGTGTGGATACTTTGATCCTTCTTAAAAGGGGGAACAAAATACCCATGGAAGGAGTTACAGAGACAAACTATGGATCAGAGACTGAAGGAAGGACAATCCAGAGACTGTTCCACTTGGGAATCCTTCCCATATTCAATCATCAAATCCAGACACTATTGTGGATGACAGCAAGTGCTGGCTGACAGGAGCCTGATATAGCTGTCTCCTGAGGGGCTCTGACAGTACCCGACTAATACAGAAGTAGAGGCTCATAGCCATCCATTGGACTGAGTACAGGGTCCCCAGTGAAGGAGTTAGAGAAAGAATCCAAGGAGCTGAAGGGGTTTGCAGCCCCTTAGGATGAACAACAATATGACCTAACTGGTACCCTCAGAGCTCCCAGGGACTAAACCACCAACCAAAGAGTACACATAGTGGGACTAATATCTCCAGCAGCATACTTAGCAGAGTATGGCCTAGTCAGTCATCAATGGGAGGAGAGGCCCTTGGCCCTGTGAAGATTCTATGCCCCAGTGTAGGGGAATGCCAGGGCCATGAAGTTGGAGAAGGTGGGTTGTTCAGCAGCCGGAAGGGGGAGGGAACAGGGTTCTTTTTGTTTTTTGTTTGTTTGTTTGTTTTTTCTATATTTCAGAGGGGATACTGGGAAAAGAGATATCATATGACATGTAAATAAAGAAAATATCTCATAAAAATAAAAATTAAATACAATAAAACCACACATACACAAAAAGAAAAACAAAGCAAAACAAAACAATACAACCATTCAACCAACCAGCAACATATTAATTAGACCAAAGGTCTTACACACATTAAACATTAAACAGATTAAAAGGAAAAATATGTATCAAATTTTCTTATATTTTGCTCAGAATTGTTTTCCTTGAAGATCGAAGATATAATTATAACAATAAAGAATAAAAAATAATGTTCTCTTAGATCCTTCAACTATATTTGATTGAGAGAGTATTGCTGACAAAAGACTGAACTGTATAGAACCCAATGTTTTTCTAGAATCATGTTGCCCAAGAAAAAAAAAAAGACATTATCCTGTGTGGTAAAAGAGGGATGGGATTTGATTTCTTCATGAGGCATCTTACAAACCTAAGGAAGGAAAACAATACTTGAACCAAGAATGGCACAGGAATAAGAGATTGAGTCCCTGATTGACAAACACTTTAGAAAAGAGAAGTGGATGAAGGAGGTTATCAGGTGATACTAAGGTATGGCTCTGATCCATGTCCTTCATTTGTCACTGTGAGAAATTCAGGAAAAGTTGTATCCTTGACTGAGTTGTATAGCTGTGAACTACCTGGGGGGTGTAGTCTAGAAGTTGAGTATTAATTACAACCAGGGTAATTTGAGAGCATGCAGGATTCACATTGGAATAGAGGATTCCTACTGGTCTACAGGATTCATATTGGTATAGGTTTTCAAATAGAGTAGTTTGGTTGAGGTGACATTGGAGAAACCAATGGGAAGTTCCATGATATGGCAGACCAAAATGTAAACTTGTAAAGAAAGTAATAATGGGTAGGAAGCTTTCAATTAGTAAAAGGAGAAGGGGAAAAACTGGAGCAAAGAGAAAGGGTAGGATGTTGAGGTCTATTTTTGTGCATGCACATATACATGTGCAAGGGGAGATATTCTATATATTTTAGGAAGATGTGCCCTGAACCTTGTATTATTCTGTCACTACTGTGTATGTGTGCCTGTGTGTGTGTGCCTCTGTGTGTGTGTGTTTGTCCCCTCATTTTGAGTCTCCATGAAGAAGAAACTCCTGTGTTTGGCTACTTTTTTCATCACTGTGACAAAATAGCTGAGAGAAACAGCCTCAGGAAGGAAACGTTTCTTTTGGCTTATAGTGCCTGTCTCATGACAGAGAGAGCTTGATGGACTAGCTCACATGGCAGAGAGGTGGGAAAGAAAGAGGGAATGCCAGCATTCCTCTACCTTTCCCTCATTCCTTTTATTCTCTCTGGGCTCCAATCCCATGGATCATGACACCTATATTCAGGGTGGTTCTTGTACCCTTCAGCTGATCTTTTCTGGAAACATCCTCAGAGACATCCTCAGAGGTGTGCCTCACCAGTTTTCTAGATGATTCTAAATTCAGTCAAGTTGATGATGAAGATTAAGCATCAGGTTTCTCCTGAGAGGCTGCTGTGTGTTGCTATAGGTAGCTGTCTTCATGCAGGTACCTGAGAACCTGAGACAGAGAGTAGCTTATTGTCTACAGAGCTCTTCACCTAGAAAGTCTTAGCACCCTACTTATATTAGGAAAAGAAATACATGGTAATATGTCATGTCTTAGATCTGGAAACAAAGAGTTGGTCTGGAATTATCTCAAATACTGCTCAAAGAAATGCCCTAAACTAGGAACATATTGTTACATGTGAATCTGATGGAGGTTCCAGAGAAGTAGAGAGTTTACAGCAATCATTTAAATAAGAAATACCACTGAGGTCATGGGGACTCTAGTCAGACAGAATGTGCACATGAGTGTCTTAGTTGCCTTTTTAAAATTGCTCTTATTAGATACTATTACTTTATGAAAGAAAGAATTTAATTGGCACCTCACAGTTTTAGAGGGTTAGAGTTTATTGCCATCATGGCTGGGAGCAGATCAGCAGCCAGATTGCCATGCTACTGGTATAGAAGCTGAGAGCTCATATCTTGGTCTACAAGTATGAGTTACAGAGAGTGAACAGATAATGGTGTGAGTTTTTGACACCTCAAAGCTTACCCAAGTGACATACCTCCTCCAATGAAGCTACATACAAACCTTCCCAAAGAGTTCCACCAACTCTAGACTGAGTATTTAAACATATGAACCTATGGGAGACATCATCATTCAAAGTGCCAGAGTGGGTGTGTTCAAAGAAATCCCTAAAACATTCCCAGAAACATCTCAGTTTTCACCACAAGTTCGGCATAGAATGCAGAATGCCAGCTTAGGACAAGGATAGGTATCAGACAAAGAGAATGCCCTGATCTCATTCCTTTGATTCTTCCCAGGTTTTCTCTCTCTCCAGGTAGTAGGATGCATACCAGCAATTTGAGAGTGTGGGAAGAGATTAGTTGAGGGAGAAAGCAGAGCTAGTTCTACCTCCTTCCAAGAAGACAGATAGCTCACTGGTGGACAAGCCTTTAAAGAGAGAATACTTGAGATGGTTCTTAATACCAAAACTTGGGTTAATATGATAGACTGTCCTGTGACCCCAAGTAATCAGGAAATGTGAATGATGCTAGAATATACAGGAAAGCTGGGACCAGCAGTGGTCCTCAGAGTCTGGTTCCCAGGGTGGCAATAGCAACAGTTCTTCGAATATATTAAAAGTGTAACTTGCCAAGCTCTACTTAGCCTCTTTCATGAGAAATTCTCTAGGTTTCATATAAAAAAAGCCTGGTCAGCTGATTGTGATGTGCTTAGATTAGAGGTTTGAGAGTCTAACCTTGATCTGGAGAATAGAAGAAACTCTAGCTTTTTAGCAGCTTCATTTTCCATCTTGCTAATGATATGATGAAGAAAAAGGGTTGACAATGCAAACTACACTTGATGATAACTGCTTGAGGTTGTAAAAATAAATAAAACTATATTTTTTGTTGTGTGTAGTACAAAAGCATGTGTTTATATATGGACACATGTGCATGTTTTTATAAATACATGTGGAGGACAGAAATTGATTCTATGAATCTTTCTCAATTGCTTTCTAGTTCCTATATTGAGGCAAGGTCTCTCATTTGAACCAAGAGCACACATCAATTCAGCTAGTTTACCTGCTACACAGCTTTCTCCAGGGACCATCTATAGTTGTTCTGAATGCTGAAATTACAAATGGATCACTATAGCTATCTTTTATGTGGGTACTGGAGATGCAAACAGTAGCAAATACTTGACTGACATGTACTGAACTGACTATTCCAAAGCAATATATTTTTATTTTTTTTAAAAAAACTGTGTGTATGTGTGTGGACAACTGTGAGCATTTCAATTGTTCAGAGGTCAGAGAACAACGTACAGCAGTTGGTTCTCTCTCCCCTCTCAGGGGTGTTCTGGGTATTAAATCCAGATTCTCAAACACTTATTCCTGCTGGACCATCTCACTGGCTGCAGTCAAAGCAATATTTTAAAACTAATATTTGTAGGCACTTGAAGCTGACTTCCTTCCAGGACATGTTAGTGTGAACTTTCTAGGTGGCCAGCCTGCACATTGTGGCAGAATGGACAGTGGTACTGAAACTGAGACAAATAGGAACTGTCCACATTGCTGTCACAGTCACCTCATGGTTCTCTCAGATTGATGGGTGACATTCAGGGCAATGACAAATTTATTCAATGGTGCTAGAGTTTTCTTTTTACTCCTTATTCTTTTTATTGAAAACAGATCTTTCTTATGCACTATGTTATGATTAGATTTCTCCTCCCCCACTCCTCTCATCTCTCCACCTCCTTAAATCTACTCTTTCTTTCTCCCTCTCATTAGAAAAAGAAAATACAATGCAATCGTTTGGCTCCTTTCCTTCTGTTTTTTATTTTGTGCTATTCTGATTTGTTTTAAATCTTATTTAATTTTATTATCATTCCTTAGATGCCTATTTTTTTCACCTATAGGGAGACAGAAAGGGTATGGATCCAGTTGAGAGGGGAGGTGAGGAGGATCTTGGGAAGAGTTCTGACAGGTGAAACTGTAATCAGAATATACTGCATGAAGTAAAAAAAAA
>NW_022196894.1:59923213-59924803 GCF_008632895.1 Mastomys coucha | reverse complement strand
TAAAGATGGGATATTAGGAGAAACATAGGGATACAGGTGAATAGAGATGAGATAAGGAAATAAATGGGGATACAGATGTGCAGAAATAAGATAAGGAGAGAGCAATACAGATGTATTTATAGATAGAACTGCAGGATTATCAGTATTTTAAAATTGATATACAAGTCTTTTTGTGCAATACATCTCTAGAAATAATTCTCATTGTCCAATTCATTGTGTTTGTTCCAACTGGGATGAAAGTTTCATCTTGAACCTCTTTGATGGTTAAAATTGTCAGCTTCCCAAAATTTAGAATCCCCTGTGTGTAAAGCTACTAGGTGTATTCATAGAAAAGTTTCTAGATTCATGTAATCAAACTGTGAAGACAGCATCATCCCATGGGTGTTGGTCCTGGACTGAATTGAAAGAAGCCAGCAAGCTTAGTGAAACAATGTTAACAGTCACCTCATGTTCCTGCTACCATAATGTACTGCTGTGATGAACCATATCCTTAACAATGAGCCAAATAAATGCTTCTTTCATTAAATTGACTTTGTTGGGAATTCTGTCAGAGCAATGAGAAAACAAATACAATTCCCCATGTTATTTAATGTGGTCCAACACATACCACAAAAGTTCAGTGACTGCTTGTGGTTGTACAAGACAGGAAAACCATTCTTTAACACAATTGTTTGCTTATGGAGGTTCCTCTTGCTGGTTGTGCAGGAGACTGATAACTAACATAATTTGTCTCTAGACTGAAGTGGCCTCATATTACAAGTCTCACTAGGAATTGTTAGTATGATGCACATTACAAAACAACCAATGGTTATGACTGCTCCAACTTTCTTCTTGCTCCTGATCCTTTCTTTCTTCTCTTCTCTTCTCTTCTCTTCTCTTCTCTTCTCTTCTCTTCTCTTCTCTTCTCTTCTCTTCTCTTCTCTTCTCTCCTCTCCTCTCCTCTCCTCTCCTCTCCTCTCCTCTCCTCTTCTCTTCTCTCTGTCCCCCCCTCTCTCTTTCTCTCCCCTTTCTTTGTTATAAAGCTCTTGTTTTTTTCTGGACCAACAAGAATTTTGAAAATGTTTAAAATTCTCATGTAAAAAGTTCTATAACTAAGTAGTAGGAACTAGAAAAGTATTCTTGGTAATATTAATTTTCAAATTAATATATTAAGAAAAGGTAATTGTCACTTCTTGTTGTTTTTGTTGTAAAAGGTGGAATTAGGTTTCTGTGGATTTGTTGAAAGATTACCTTCTTGTTTCTTCTAGGGTGTAGTTTTGCTCCTTATGTTGATGTTTTCCATCTATTATCCTTTGTAGGGCTGGATTTGTGAAAAGATATTTGTGTAACTTTTGTTTTGTCACGGAATATCTTGGTTTCTCCATCTATGGTAATTGAGAGTTTTGCTGGGTATAGTAGCCTGGGCTGGCATTTGTGTTCTCTTAGGGTCTGTATGACATCTGCCCAGGATCTTCTAGTTTTCATAGTCTCTGGTGAGAAGTCTGGTGTAATTCTGATAGGCCTGCTATTATATGTTACTTGTCTTTTTTCCCTTACTGTTTTTAAAATTCTTTCTTTGTTTAGTACATTTGGTGTTTTGATTATTATGTG
>NW_022196894.1:59907911-59922472 GCF_008632895.1 Mastomys coucha | reverse complement strand
CCTGTGTTCTGCTGTATTTCTTTGAGGGTGCTATTTATGTCTTTCTTAAGGTCCTGTATCATCATGATGGTAAGTGATTTTAGATCTGACTCTTGCTTTTCCGGTGTGATGGTGTGTCCAGGACTTGCTATGGAGGGAGAATTGGGTTCTGATGATGGCAAATGACCTTGGTTTGTGTTGTTTATTTTCTTACACTTGCCCCCTGTCATCTGGTTCACTCTAGTGCTACCTAACCTTGCTAAATCTGACTGGAGCCTGTCCTTCCTGTGATCCCAGTTGTGTCAGAACTCCTCAGAGTCAAGCTGTCTCTGTGATCCTGTGATTCTGGGATTGTGTGATCCTGGGCTTGTTAGATCACCTGGGAGTGGGGCTTTCTCTGTGTGTTGTGGGACTGGCTGAAGAGCTTGCGCCCAAGGTCTGCTCAGAACACTAACCCAGACAGAATGGAAGCAACCCGAGTCACTGGGCCAGTGGAGTTCCTGTGTGCCTGGTCCAGCTGGTCCCAGTTACTCCCAGTGTTGGGACAGATGTTGGTTCCTGCTCACCTCTGATCCTGGATGTGTCAGAGTGCCTGGGAGTGGAGCTTCCTCTGGGTGTTGTGGGACTGGCTGTAGAGTTTGTGCCCAAGGTCTGCTCTGGACTTTAGCCCAGACAGACTGGATGGAACCTGAGTCATTGGGCTGGTGGAGTTCCTGTGTGCCTGGTCCCGCTGGTCCCAGTTACTCCCAGTGTTGAGACAAATGTTGCTTCCTGCTCACCTCTGATCCTGGGTGTATCAGAGTGCCTGGGAGTGGAGCTTCCTCTGGGTGTTGTGGGACTGGCTGCAGAGTTTGTGCCCAAGGTCTGCTCTGGACCCCAGCGCAGACAGATTGGAAGGAACCCGGGTCACTGGGCTGGTCTAGAAAAGAATTCTTTGTGTGTGCATATATTTGTTCCTGCCTGTAGTACATGTGTGGTTGTTGGCTAGATGTCAACATCAAGACATTGATCAGAACTCTTTTTCATTTGAGACAGTCTTTCAGTGACTAGACTGTCTGGTCACTGAACTCCAACTGTTCACCTCTGCCTCCATAGCCAGGAGACAGGGGACAGTAAAATCCGAAGGCACAATGAAGGAAATGGTAGTGTCTTGGTGCATCTCTTTGGCTTCTGCAGAAGAGCTCTCTAACCATGTGGAGGTTGCCTAGAACTCAGCTTATGGATTGAAAGCTGGACCTTGCAACAATCACAAGAGCATATCATGCCTTTTCTTAGTTCCCATTTCCCTGGGAAAGCATATTTTCTTTTATTGGACTGCAGTTGAAAGCATAATTCAATGTTACTCTCAGAACTTTAAACTATTCTCTTTTCCCTTTTTAATATATCAACACAAACAAGGCTAATGTTGCATTTTGCTGGCTCCAGATGTCCATTGTGAATATAAGTGATGAGCCAGTGGAGCCCAAGCTTCCAGACAAGCAATACTGGGAGTGAAAATGAATCGCACATCCTGCAGGTGCCTTTGCTATGGGAATCTTTTCACTCTGAGGACATTTAATAGACAGGCAGCTGGTCAAAGAAAGCCTTTAGGCTATTTCAAAGTTTCTATACCAAACCAAACAAAATGCTTCATAAAAACTTTGCTTGAAAGTGGAATTTTACAAAATACAGCTATATCCACTCATTTTTATTTAAATAATTCTGGTCTTTTTCATTCCTCAAAAATACTATTTTTAAGAATTAGATAAGTATAGTATTCAGAGTTGTGATGGACCGAACTTCCTATCTGGCACTGAAATTGTGTTTGAGTTAACAACAAAAATACAATGGTTTTTCAATCTTGTCTATCATCACTGCATACAATCTGATTATTTTGAAATTATCAAGCTTCTTTTCTAGCTTAGAATTTGTGCCAAATGCTTTCAAAGGACAACTAATGAGAGCCATATATGTGGATGGCATTGGTGTCAGCCTGAGGAGAGGCATTTATACTTAGCATTTGAACTACATCTCACTATCTAATTTTCTCAATCAAGATTTGGGAGCTTCTATTGCTGAATCTAAATTGTCTATAGAAGTACTTATGGCTGCAGAATGTGGAATCAGAGAAAAGTATCCTTGAAGAGTTCCCCCTCTCCTTTTCCTCAGATGCCCTGAAGCATTATAATGGTTGTATCTTCCCACTTTGCCCTGTGATGACTCAACTGGATTCCTCCTCTTCAACGATCCTGCATTCTAAAATAATTTCTTCCTTCCAAGTCTCTGTTAAAATGCTGATTCTTTCAGCACAGCTGACCACAGCTAGAGAAAAGCAAACAGATGGAGTTAACTCACTCTAAGATGAAAGTCTGCTAGCCTCCATAGGGGTATTTGTTTTATAAAAAAAAAATATTGCTCGAGAAGATAAATTTATCTCTAATTTTTAGAGCCTAGGAAATGAAAGATTTTCACTGTAAGAAGGATATTTGAACTTTTTTATTTTTAATTCATATTTGTTGAGAAATTAAATAAGAAATACATATGCAAATTAACTTTATGTTCATCAGAGAGAAGGTAGAATGAACTATAACTGAATGATTACCACATCTAAAGGCAAAAGGTTTAGTTAGAGATTTGTCACTCTTTGAATTCACCAAATGGAATAAACTGATAATAAGAAATCTATTTTAAACTGGGCGGTGGTGGCGCATGCCTTTCATCCCAGCACTTGGGAGGCAGAGGCAGGTGGATTTCTGAGTTCGAGGCCAGCCTGGTCTACAGAGTGAGTTCTAGGACAGCCAGGGTTATACAGAGAAACCCTGTCTCGAAACAACCCTCCCCCCAAAAAATCTATTTTATATTAAATAATTGATTTATCTAATAAAACTGGAAAGCTTCTCTAAGACAAATTCTTGATCATTATTTCACTCCCAGGTATTTTCATCTACAGAGAAGGAGTATGCTGGTTGCTGGTCACATAATCTTGAAGTCAGGACTTAAAATAATGAGTACAATGTGGCATGTGTGTGTCTGTGTGTGTGTGTGTGTGTGTGTGTGTGTGTGTGCATGTGCGCGCGCACATGTGTGTATGTGTATCTGTGTGTGTATCTTTGTGTGTGTGTGTGTGTGTGTTGCGTGCACTTGAATATATATACAGGACATCCTGCATTCTATTGAGACAGTCTTTTTACTGAACTAGAAGTTGGCCATTTTTTATAGGCTGACTGGCCACTGAGTTCTTGGGATGGGCGTCTTCTCCCAATACCAACACTGGTCTTACAGGCATTAAAGCAACCATGATGTTGCTTTAGTTTTAGGCTACAGGTTCATATTGAGTTCCCTCTGCTTGTGCAGGAAGATTTCTTACTCACTGAATCACCTCCCAGTCTTCTAATGGTTGCTCTTTAACTAAGGAACTGTAGGTTTTATACACCTTATAGTTTGGGAGATGATACAACACAGGAGAGGGATTCATGAAAAGAAAAATAACACCAAGCCAAACCAAACCAAACCAAACCAAACCAAACAGATAACAACAACAAGAACAAACAAACAAACAAACCAGATGTAGCATTAGTAGGTCAAGGAAAACTATCTCTTTGACTCAAGCTTCAGTCCATGAGCACAGACAGTAGTTTAGCTTTTACTTTGGCTCTAGATTCTGGGATGACTTACAGAACAAAAGTCGTGTCCCTGTCAAAGAGTTAATTCATGCCTTGGCCAAGAGATAGAGAACTTGAAAGACAAGATATATTCAAAAGAGCAACTGTGGTGATTGCTAGTGTCCTATACAGCCAGGATCAGCCTATGTGACAATAAGTGTAAGCTGGAAGAAACTGACTGGGCTCAGTACTGACCTGAATGTAAAAACAATATGGCTGCTGTTTTGAATTTGCCTTTCAATGCTCCAGGGAAAAGCTCATGACAAAGAGGGTGAAGGGAAATGTAGTTCCTATTCAGATAGGTGCTTTTAAAATCTGTTAACCAGAATAATAACATTGGCATTCAGTGCATGTGATCCAATTCTGGTTTTGTATTTTCTCTTCATAAATTTGTTCCTTTAGGGATGGGTATCCTTTTGATACTTCCCCCCCTAAACACACACACACAGCCTCGAGGAGTTTCAGAATCTAGAAAAGGATTCATCCTCGAAAGCTAATGACTGACGCCCTATAAAGCCTCTTTTCTGGCCGAGACCTCCATTTCTCCAGGCAATGCAGAGAAATCTCTCCTCATTCTTCTAGTATCTTACAGGAAACTCCCTTTTCTCTTTGAATTTATATATCTGAAATGTTTCAGATCCCCATGGCAGGGTTTTGTCTCTGTTGAGATAACAGTACATAAGGGTAAGAGTCTTCATCTAAACTCTCTTAATTATCAAGGGTGCTCTCTTACATACCTTCAGGCTTTTTTCTATCAGACTTCTTTAGCAACAAAATGTTTACATATTTGCACAGCAATACATTTATAACCAGGGGCCACATAATGACATTTTGGTTACCTACAGATTGCCTATGCCAACTATGGCTCCGTAGGATTATATAGGAATTGCAGAGTTCCTTTTGTCTAGGAATGTTAGCTATTATAATGCTGTATCCCAGGGCATTACTCATATGTTTGTCATGGTGGTGACCTGAGTGAAAACCATATGCCAGTTGGGTAAAATTATAACACATACAGTTATGAAAAGAACATAATATAACACATAGTAAATGATAATATTCTCTTTTGGATTTATATATTCAGTACGTTTTGTCCTTATTTTAGAGGTGTGGCCCTTTTACTCATTACAAAAAGTTTATTGTAGAACAGCATGCCATGTTGTCCTGGCAACAGCCTTATATGTCTCATATTCACAATATCTCTTCTAAATTACTTTTTGAAATTTTAATATTGAATTTGCATTTAGGGTGCTTTGTCTGCATGTATGTTTATGCACTTCTTGTATGCCTAGTCTCCACAGAAGCCAGAAAAAGGCATCAGATTCCTTGGAACTAGAGTTGGAGATGGCTAGATGGTTATGAGCTATTGCATGGGTGCTGGTAATGAAGTTTCGATCTTCCGAAACAGCAGCTAGTGCTCTTAACTCTGAGCTATCTCTCCAGCCCATTGGGTTAGCTGCATCCCTTGATTGCTTTGAAAGTTCATACTACATTACTGACCTATACCATCTAGGTTTTTGTGAATATCTAATGTCTATAAGTGCTACAATGGCTTACCTATTCATTGCTGAGAATGTATCCATTGTCAGGAAAGGTATAATTGATCTTTCAAATGTGTCAACACGGGATATCTTACTAGTTTTTCATAGCAACGTCTCAGCCTCTCATGAGGAAATTATTTCTATTTCATAAGCATCCAGACTTGGATCTAATGTGATTGAATTTAAATTTAAGCTAGATGTGATAGGATAAACTTGCATTCCCAATGTATAATTTACACCCTAGTCATTGATTTCAATTAGGAACTTGGGTGACATCAATGAGGGAAGAAAGTATTGGGAAAACAACTACAATATATCACAGAAGTTTGAAAAACTACTTTTTCAGTAGTAGCATATTTGGGTGAAATGTTAATAGCAATTAATTGAGCTAGAAAATCTCCCATTTGTCTAGCCTTCTTCCCTTCCTGATGTTCCATGAGCTATTAAAGTTAATAAAATGCTAGAAAGAAAATCCTATAAGGTTATTCACTTTTCAAGTGATGAGTTGTATTGATATAAGAATTAGAGCTCTCCTCATGTGAAATTCTTTCAGCCTATAATTGTTCAACAGTTCAGAAACTGTGTTATCTTGTCAAGTGTAATCTATTTCAACATTACCTGCCCCTTTGGGTATTAGAACTGCAGACTATCATTGACATCAGGTGATGGATTTACACCAAGAAAGTAAACTAAAATATTGGTGAAACCTGGTGTCAGCATCTGCCTGAATGATGAGATCAGAGAATGCATGGGCTGCTAAGTACCTGTAGTTGGGCAGAGGACTGGATCACTCACAGGTGTAGGTGATCTTCAGTAAGGAGGCTGAACAAGCAGGTGACTGGAAGATGGCCCAGAAAAGGTCAAAGACAGGATTCTTTCTGAGCTGCTCACCTGCTTTAGCCAGGAGATGCTTCTCAGGTAATGCAGCAGCTTCTCCTGGAAAGCTGAATGGAACCTGAGCATCGAGTTAAGTGGCATTTCACAAGAAATGAGAATAGGAACAAGGACTGAAAAGATGGTTTGGAAGGAGACTACTCACTCAATGTCAATCTTCCAGAAAATGCAGTTAGCAGGGCATAGTGTAAGTGGCCACAAGCAAATAGAGAATGGAAGCTTCCCTTTTTCTTTCGATTTCCCAATCCACCTCAACATTTGGGTGGCATTGGCTACGCTTTAAAAAAAAAATCTCTCTCCCTTCCCACCTAGCCTGAGTGAGGTTTTGGAGTGTTGGCAGCAAAGCAGTCAAATTGCAGAGAGTAGAATTTGGGGGTGTGTAATTGAAAACCTTGCTTGCTTATTAGCCAATAAATAATGTGCTGGGATTGATGCCAGGAAGGACCACTCCATATTGACCTCTGGACAAAAGGATGTATTATCGAACAGTCTTTGTATGAGATCTTAACTAATGAGGAGCATGTCAAAGCACTGCAGTGAGGCGCCTTTGGCGCACAGTTGCATGGAGCGGTTGGGAGGTTGGCTTTCTCTGACATCTGTCTGGCAGAGAAACACTGTGGAACCTCTCTCATTAATCAGAAGCCTGTCCAGACCACTTCTTACTACAGTGGCTCATCCTCCACTGAATTGTGATGCAGATTAGAGGGAAGAGCTGCCATGTTTAAAAGGTTCTGTCAAATGTAGTGGCAGTTGTCTACACTGTGAGTGTTTTTAAAACTGAATATGAAATTTTGAATAAAATATTGTGCTATAATTAGAGGGCTAACTATTGAACTGAATGGCAAATGTGCCTCTGTTTCTGATAGAAAAGCACAGACCAGGATTATTTACATGACTTCGTTAAAAAGCAGAGAGGGAGAAGAAGAGAAATATTAAAATAAACTGTATATATATATTCATATTTATTAGTTGAAATTATTAATTGGTGTCTGTGCTTGAAACAAAAACAAGAAGATAATCTCATAAAGGAAAAACTTGTTAATTATGAATGCATTTGATAATCTTAATAAATACTTACAGAGCAGTTGATAATGCTGAATCTCATTTAATTGTTCAAACTACATTTAGATATGATTGTTTCAATTTTCGAAAGAAGAAAGAAAAAAATTAACTTTATAAAAAATGGTTCCCATTTGGGGACAGCTTTTCACCTTGGGAGAAGTTTGGTAATGTTTGTAGATATATCTGATTGTCCCATATAGAAAGTAGATCAGTTAAGTAGAGGTAAATATTACTGGTAATTATTTGAGAACTCATAGACAGTTCCCACAATTATAGGAAAATTTTCATAATGTCAAAGATTGGATATTTTCTGTCAAAAAAGTAAAATAACACTATGCATAGTGAAATCAGGATTAGAATGGTAGAAACTAGAGTAGAGTTTAGAATCTTTGGCTCTAAATGTTGTGCTTTTTGGTGTAGGGACTGCTCCACCTCAGGTACCTTTAAGATAGGAAAAATGTTTGCACCTGAGAAAGGTGTTTGTCTATTATTATTCCTATATCATCCAAAATATGGTAAGTTTAAACTGTGAAATATAGGAAGTCAGCACATCTATTGTGATGAGAAGCAAAGCTGGTTTTGTAGTATTTGCAAGGCTATTGTCATTGTTTTTGCAGGATTAGGTTTGATATTCCTTAGTAAAGTCTCTGAGGGAAGAATGGCTTTGCCTCAGTTTACTCCCAGATTAAATCCTTCCATCTAGGAGGGAAACTTCTTAAGAAATAGTAAATGAAAGGGAAGCAAAACAAAAGGATTTTACCCCCAATAACTTACTTTTTAAATTCATTTTTACATCCCAATCACAGCCTCCTTCACTCCTCTTTTCTCAGTCCTTACATCCTTATCCATTACTCCCCCCTCCTTTGATATCTTGGATATCACCCCACTCTGGGATGCCTAGTCCTAGCAGGACATCCTCTCCCACTGAGGCCCAACCAGGCAGTCCAGGTAAGAGGAAAGGAGCCAATGGCAGGGAACAGAGATGGAGACAGCCCCTGCTCCACTTGTTTGGGGACCCATATGAAGACTTAGCTGCACATTTGCTACAGATATGTAGAAGGTCTAGGTCCAGTTCCTGCTTGCTCCCTGGTTGGAGGCTCAGGATCTTTGAAGTACCACGGTCCCAGGTTAGTTGACTCTGTAGGACTTCCTGTGGTGTCCTTGACCCTTCGACTTGTTCATTTCTATCCCTACTCTTGCACAAGACTCCTGAGCTCTGCCTGATGTTTGGCTGTGGATCTCTGCATCTGCCTGCATCCAAAGCTAGATGAAGCTTCCCAGGAGACAGTTATGCCAAGTTCCTTTCTTCAAGTATAGCAAAGCATCATTAATAATGTCAGGGGTTGGCTCTCTCCTATGGGATAGGTCTCAAGTTGGGGCAGTCAATGTTTGCCTGTTCCCTCAGTCTTTGCTCCATCTTTATTCCTGCATCTTTTGTAAGCAAAACAAATTTTGGGTGGAAGGTTTTGAGGGTGGATTGCTGTCCCCCTCTCTCCTCTGGAATACCTGCTTGGCTACAGGAGATGGCCACTCCATTCTCTTTATTTCCCTTCGGTACGAATCTCAGCTAGGGTCATCCCCATAGATTTCTCCTATCCTCCCCTGGCCAAGGTCTCCAGCCAGCTACCAGAGATGCCCCCACCTGATGTTCCTTCCCATTCCCAGACTTCACTATTCCTGTCCCCCTCCTCAACTTCTTTCCTACCCAGTTCCCTCTCTCCAGCTACCTCCAATGACTATTCAGTTTCCTCTTCTGAGTGAGATTCCTCCCTTGGGAGCTCCTTATCACCCAGTTTCTTTTGTTCTGTGGATTGTAGAATGGCTATCCTGCACTTTATGGCTAATGTCCACTTATAAATGAGTACATACCTCACTCAGGATTATATTCTGATAATGTGGGTTACCACACTCAGGATGATATTCTCAAGTTTCATCAATTTGCATGCAAGTTTCATGATATCTTTGTTTTTAATAGTTGAATAGTATTCCATTTCACAGATGTACCACATTTTCTTTATTGATTCTTCAGTTGAGGGACATCTAGTTGTTTCCAGTTTTGGCTATTATGAATAAAGCCACCAGGAATATAGTTTAGCAAGTATCCCTATGGTATAGTGGGGCATCTTTTGCGATATGCCCAGGAGTGGTATAGCTCGGTCTTGATGTAGAACTACTTTCTGTTTTCCAAGAAAACACCAAATTGATTTCCAAAGTGGTTGTCCAACTTTGTACTCCCACCAGCAATGGAGGACTGTTCCCCTTGTTCTACATCCTCTATAGCATGTGCTGTTACTTGAATTTTTGATCTTGGCCAGTCTGATGGGCATAAGATGGAATCTCAGGGTCATTGTGATTTGTATTTTCCTGATGACTAAGGATGTTGAATATTTCTTTAAGTGCTTCTTGCCCATTGGAGATTCCTCTGTTGAGAATCCTCTGTTTAGCTCTGTACCCCATTTTTAATTGGTTTATTTTTTGGTGTCTATTTTCTTTAGTTCCTTATATATTTTGAATATTAGTCCTCTGTAGGATATAGGGTTGGTGACAATCCTTCCCCAATTTGGTTTAATTGTATGTCTACAGGTAGAAGAATAAGTATCACCCTGCAAAAAGCTCAAGTCCAAGTGGATCAAAGACCTCAACATAAAACTGGATACACTAAAGTTAATAGAAGAGAAAGTGGGGAATAGTTTTGAATACATTGGTACAGGAGAGAACTTCCTGAACTGAACACCAATAGCTCAGGCTCTAAGACCAACAATTGATAAATGGAACCTCATGAAGTTAAAAAGCTTCTGTGAGGCAAAGGACATGTGAAGAAGACAAAGGGATATTTTAAGACATAATATTTACAGAAAAGTGAAAACAAGATGTTCTAAGAGTAGATGACACACTCAATCCCTCAGGAAATCTCATTAAGACAAGAAGTAAACAACTCAAAATAGCTTCAGGAAGTCCCTGAAACTAACTACATTCACTAGGTCCCCTCCTCCCCAAAAGTGTGTAAGGGCTATAAACTACTGAGAGATACTCTCTAAGCTGAGCTGCTTAGAAAAGGTAAGACAGAGCAATATGGAAGAAACAAAGACAAGCTAAATTTCTTGGAAGCAGCGCAGATCAACTGAATCATTTGGGAGGGACATCTTCCATCTATTGAGGTGCCTATAAGTTATGCAGTATCCCTCCAGGCTTCCAGTTTTTGTGGACTGTCACCATGACTGTAGAGGCTCTGGTGGTACAACTGTCTCTGAGTCATTTATGTTACTGTAAGTAACCTCTCATCTGTATTCTTATAAGTAACTCATTGGTTCACCAACTTAGGCTTTGGAGATGCCCATACTTTGGTCTATTATTAGTTCCCTATGTGAGTAGGCATTTGTTATGTCTCCCCAGGAATAGTATCACACAGCACTGTGGTTCTATTCTTTACATTCAACCAGTATAGTCCCTGGGGAGTAGTGTCTGGCTAGACATCAGCTCAGTCATAGAGTTCTCATCTAGAATATTGGGGTGAGGGGATGGTTCAGTTCAGTTTCAGGGAGAAAGGGGGAGAGGAGACTGGACCTTCACTTTCTGTTTTTTTGTTTCAGCTTTGAGTAAATTCTATTGTGCACCGTACATCAGAGGTGATCCTAAGGAATAAAATTACAGTTTTAACCACTTAACACTGTACAAAGGACAACTTTAAACATTGTATTGCTTATTCATTAATGCAAGTTAGATCACAGTAAACACATCAAAGCAGGTTCATGGACCCTAGCTATCTAGTACAGTAAGCAACTGGCAAATCATATGTGGTTAGTAATGTTTAAAAACAAACAAAAAAAAATGGAAAAGGGAGACCAAAGAAGTTTGTTACCTTTCCATGACTGGGAAAGAGATCACTGGAGGAAAGCTTTATTTGCCCTGTATTGGCTCATAGGTTTAGATTTTATGATTCATAATCACTTGGATCCATTGATTTTCAGTCTATGTCAGGGTAGCAGCTTACAGTAAGAGCCACATTGTAGGTAGAACATATCTGTTGGGAAGGTGTGAGAGAAATAACAGATCTAGGACCCCAACATCCCTTTAATGCCTCTCAATAACATAATTTCCTTCCACTAGATCCCACCTCCAAATGGTTCAACTACCTCCCAGCAGCTCCTTTGGCTGGGAAGTAGTTTTCAGCATATGGGCTTCTGGAGAACATTCCAGATACTAACTATTTAAGAGAATAGGAGCCAGATTTGTGTGGAAAGATGGTTTTGTTTTTTAAATCCTTGAATTTGAGGACTTTGGAAACTTACTTAGCCTAGTAATGGATTGCAAGTATATGTTCATGTACAGAAAACACATTAGATTGCATTTTAGCAGATTGAGTGGATTTCTGTTACTTCAGATATTTCTTATTTTACAAAGAGACTCAATTTCTGTGACAGTCACTTAGAAATCAAGAAAGACTAGTTGTAGGCTGGGCACTGAGTAGGGTTTGGGGATATTGGAATTTCAAGGAGGGCATAGTTCAGGTCAGAGATCATGCATCAGCAGGTGGTGGCTGCTGGTTTGATTGCTTGGCAAATTACATTGCTTGCTGGATGAAAGTTTTCTAACAATCTTTAGCTTAAGAAAAAAATATTAGCAGAAGTTACTTTCTTGAAATTATTGTAATAGTTCAATTTAAAAAGCAAACAAAAGGTTTTATTTTCATCTACCTCTGAGCATTTAAAAATATTTTATCATTCTCCATTAAAATGAAAAAAAATTTAGAAAGACTTTGGGGAAAGGAAAGATAGGTGATGTGGTTTAAATGAGAAATGCCACCCATAGGGTTAAAAACTTGAATAATTGCGTCCCTAGCTGGTGACACTAGAAGGGGTCAGTATCAGTTTAGGATTCCCAAAACAAAGTTCTCAGCACAAAGGAGATTTTTTTGTCCCAGATGGACAGGGGTAGGAAATAAGAGACAAAGACATTAGATAGAGAATGAGGGAGAAGGAGAAAGGAAGAGGGGAAAGGGGGGAGGGGTGTTTGTCCCAATGGGGACAAGGGACTGCCTCTGGATAGAGAGGAACCATATGTAGCCCATAGACAAATGGCAGTTTATAAAGATAAAAGGGAAAACCCCATGGTAGAATGAGGTGTTTACTTTTAATTGGACCTGTTACTTAGGTGAGCCTAAGGGGTTTTTGCTTTCTGGACTTCAATACTTTGATAGCTGTATCTTGATAAGTCAGCCTCAGGAGGAGTAAATGAACAAATAAGCGACTAGACCTTGGTGGCTAGGTTCAGGAATATAATCTAATGATTTATAGCACAGCAGAGGGAATTGAGGGAGAAAGTCAAGGTCGGCCAGAGCCATATGCTCACGTGAGCTTGTTTCTCTTTGGTTTGGGGCTGTTGCTGAAGCCTTGCTGGAGGAAGTACGTCACTTATGGGTGAACTTTGAAAGGTTTTAGCTTGATCCCACTTCCGGTTTCCTCTTCGTTTCCTAGGTGTGTGTGAGTGAGGATGTGATTTCTCAGTTTCCTGCTTCAGCTACCTGAAAGTAGCTCCCTAAAAGCAGGTTTAAATGGAGAAAAGGGAATAAGGGAAGCCAAGATAGGTGGCGTCCACCACAGAGAGTTAATTGGGGGAAAGAAATGGGTGTGTTGCCTGTGTGTATGGAGGACCAAATAGCATGACTCATAGGTACCCCAAGTCGATTCTTTTCTTCAGTTTCTCTGTTGTACCTGTGTAACCCTGAAAGAAAAAAGAAAGGAGTTTGGCATATTTCTATATGCAAATCTATGCATTTTTAATGTAGTGCCACATTTCATCATCCATTCATTCAGAAGGGTGGATATTAAAGTGTGCTGTGTGAAGTCCTGGGTGACCTGAAATGCTTCAAAAGGGTTTGGAAGACCCTGGGTTCTATGGCCCAGAAAGCCGGGAAAAGAGAGACACCCAAGTGCCAGCCCTGTGCCCGGAGGCAGGTGCTACTCTAATGAGCACATATGTGATGGAGAGATGGGGCAAGGGAGTATGTCTCAATGACAGTGAGGAGCATGCAGATATGAGGAGTCTATGCAACCACCCAGGGTCATGGTTATGTCTGAGGCCTGGCTGCCAGCACGGGCCATGTCTTGATCCATGTCTCTACTACAGTTGAGGTCTGTGCTGATGGCTTTTTCCTGTGTCGTTACCAAAGGCCATCTGGATAGTAGTGGCCTCGCTACAACCTAAGGCTGTGGTGATATCTTGGCCCATGCTGCTACCACAAGCCATGTCTGGGTTTATGATCCTGCTGCAGCTGGGGTCTGTGTTGATGCCTATGTTCTGAGTTGCCACCAAAGGTGATGTTGATGTCAATGGGCTGCCTCATGAGACAATGTGGATTTCTGAGCACTGTGCTGAGCTGGCCCAACTCCTCATCAGCCACCAGATTCCAGAGAGCTGTCCCTGCTGCTTGCCTGGACAGAATTGGAGAACTAGTGCTGATGGAATGAGTATAGGAGAGATGGCCCTACCCCTTGATGGCTGTAGCATTTGGAAGAGCTTGCCCACACTCCTCACCTGGATAGCACATGGGCGGTTGACCCTGGTGGCAAGTGCAGGTGAGCAGGTCCCAGGGCATTATCAGGGCAAAGCTGGTCCCACCTCTTGTCTGTTGTGCAGAGTCATGGGCATGATAGAGATGCCTCCTGTCCCCTCCTCCACCACCTGTGGCAGGTGGGTGAGCTGATCCTGAGGGTGGGAGAGAAAGAGAGCTAGCCCCACCCCTCACTGGCTGCAGCATTCAATAGGTCCTTTTAAGGACCTGATGTGTGTGTGTGTGTGTGTGTGTGTGTTTCAAAAAGATTAGAACTTCCAAACCTTTTTCTTCTTTTTCAGAAAAATTTGTTATTGATTCTGTGTGAAGTTCACATCATGCATCCCAGTCCCACTCATTAAGGGCTTTACCAAGGGAGATCTGCCTTGAAGGTATGAGAGCAGGAGCACTGGCCCTGGTGGCTGTAGCACAGGAGAGTTGGAGGGCTAACTAACTCAGCTTCCACTCAGACCCAGATCCAGGGCTCTGAGTTGGCACACCCCAACTCACACCCCATCTATGAACTTCATAGACAGGAAGGATCTCGATGACATGAACTTCATAGATGTTCTTCATAGGTGTTCAAAGATGTTCTTGATAGATGTTCAAGATCTCTATGTCCCAGGGCAACAACAGGATACCACAGAGGAGTCCCAGTGAGGATCCAGTATGGATAGTGTAGCAGAAGCCAGAAACCTCAAACCAGACCAATTACTCACTGCAATGAACACTTGTAAGTAAAGCTGTGTGGGTATACTATGTGATACCATGTGACACACTGCAACTTCCACAGCAAGATTTTTTTTTTTTAATTGTTTGAGGGAGACAGGCTGCAAGGGTGGAGATCAGATATGAAGAGACTGGGAGATGAGTGGGACTGGGATGCATGATGTG
>NW_022196894.1:59902103-59907901 GCF_008632895.1 Mastomys coucha | reverse complement strand
CACACACCCCAAAGATATAACCTCCATGTTTTCACTGTCCTTCTCATCCTAGAGTCCCAGAGAACTGTTCACAGGCTGTGATGTCACCTAACAGGCAATGACATGTGCTTCTGAACTCCTGTGAGAACACTTTCTCTACTTTAGCTTTGTATAACTCTTACACTCCATCCAAGTATCTCATGCAAATGTTTTAAGAAGGTACAATGTCCCATTTTGGGTAGGTACTTCTAAACCTGCCAAGGATTCCTCACAGGTCAATGTTCCGTGAGACCTTTGTTTCCTCTCTGCAAGTTTCCCTCCCCTTATTTCAGGTTGCAGAGGCATAGATAACTGTACTGGCTGGTTTTATGTGTCAACTTGACACAGGCTGGAGTTATCACAGAAAGGAGCTTCAGTTGAGGAAGTGCCTCCCTGAGGTCCAGCTGTGGGGCATTTTCTCAATTAGTGATCAAGGGGGTAGGGCCCCTTGTGGGTGGTGCCATCCCTGGGCTGGAGGTCTTGGGCTCTATAAGAGAGCAGGCTGGGCAAGCCAGAAAAAGTAAGCCAGTAAGGAACAACCCTCCGTGGTCTCTGCATCAGCTCCTGCTTCCTGACCTGCTTGAGTTCCAGTCCAGACTTCCTCTGGTGATCAACAGCAATGTGGAAGTAAGCTGAATAAACCCTTTCCTCCCCAACTTGCTTCTTGGTCATGATGTTTGTGCAGGAGTAGAAACCCTGACTAAGACAATAACTTATGCAAACACAAAGAAAAGAATCTTGCTAATATATTTTACATCATCCAAATACTTAAATATAAAGTGAAATTACAACAGGAGTAGCCTTTATCAATGCTATTCATTTTCATCTTTAATCTGTTTTTACCAAAGAATACAATGTGGAGCTAGTTAAAAGGGCTGTGGATGTGTATGGGCACTTACAGCAAGGCCACAGAAATCCAGGTTCTCTACCTAGTCAGGGGATGAATGTTTGTATCTCTTACTAAGAATTGTGCAACTGTGAGAAGGTTATGAAGTGCATGAACCCCAAGGAGATAGGAGTAACCCAGGCAAAGGGACCCCCCACGACCTTACTTTAGTATGACTTTGCTGACTCTGTGTGGCATACCTAGGTTTTCGTAAGCAGTCTAGAAAACTCTGGATCCAGAATTATACTCTTGTTTACCATAAAAATAAACACACACTGAGCAATCATCTAAGATATTCATGTCTAAAAACATTTTTATTTGAAAGAGCCCACACAACTGAATTTTCATGAGTTGCAGAGATAATTAAGGCTACCCACCTATATTTTTTGAATAATTTAGATGATAGGTCTCTATTCTCCTGGGGAGGAACTAAAGTTTCATACATGAGGGGGCAATAATGTATTCAGAAAGAGATGTCTGCACAACAAATCCACAATAATTATAGAAATAATTACTTTTCCAAAGAAGTGGACTTATTTTCTTTCTCTCTGTGTGGAACATGGACAGCTTGTTCTGTGCAATTGCAGTCCCATATTTAATTTTTTGGCGAACTTCATCCTTTTTTCTTTCAAGAGAGAAAAGTGAAAATGATTGGGTTATTGTATCCATGAAAGGTGCATTGACTACAAAGGAAGAACAGGGTAAATTGGAAAGGATGCTTTTCTCTGTCGTCTCATTTTTAACACTGCTTTTGTTTTTCAGGTATACAATTCAAGGAATTAAAGCAAACACATACCTTCGTTCTTGGCACATCAATTTTAAAGAATCTTTGGATTGGTTTTAGTGTTGCTTTTCTCTTCAGTGTTGATTTTCTTTAGGATTTCCCACCTGTCAAACCCATTCAAATGTTTTGAGATGAATCGATTCAAGTCCTTGTTCCTTTATGTAAGGATTCTCTTTAATTTATTTCAAGGATACTCTGTTTTAAAGTTCATCTTATGACTTACTCTTTCTGCTTCATGATGTTGGATCTTCAACAGTCATGCCCCGCCTTCTCTCACTGACCATTTTCTAGTCCACTGCCTCCCATAATGCATGAGTGCTTGGAGCAGCCTCTGATGGAGGATGGTGAACTTTGATTTACAGCCTACTAGGTTATCATGGTCTGCTCCATAGTTTAGATTACAATTTTAAATCTTCTTTAGCCTATGAAGACTGTCTAGATTTCATAGAACCAGCAGCAAATGAGACATTCATAAGATGTTTACAGGAGAGAGTTCATGTTACTTTCAAATATTAAGAAATTCAAATGTCAAAGACATTATTGTTCAACGCACCATCAGCTGAATTATTCCCAAGGCTTTAGATGTGGAAATGTGTCTAGATTTATGCAGTGTGAGAGACTGCTTCAATTTCTGGCTCGAACCTGATCGATGCAGTAAGTGCTCAACATGGCAGAAGATAATCTTCACCTCTCCCACTGTGCTCTAATTTATTAAAAGTAAATTCAAGATCTATATTGCTAAGTATCACCACTAGTGTAGGGTTAATTATATAAACTTCAAACTACGCTAGCAGTCTTCACGGATACATTAGTAGCTGGCATAGAGTCTAATGGGAGAAAAAATATGCACACACACTGACAGTTTCTGGGAGTCAGGAGTACATGGAAAATGTGGTTTAAACATCCATTCCTTAGTTTAAACACTAATTGGTTAGTAGTTTGATCGCAGAAATTGATACTGTTGACCTCATTAACTTCGATGTGTCATGACAGGTTAAAAATGCAGAGGAAAAAAATGAATGCATAAAATACAAATCAGGCTTTACAAATACTCTGTTTTCTTGAAAGCTCAATTAGGAGAAAAATGTCAGTTTTACTGCACAAGCTTTTTAGGGAGTAGTTTTGCTGCAAGCTGACATCCACTTTCAAGTAGAAGTCTTGTACCTGACAGTTTTTTACATAGTTTTTTTTTTTTTCTTTTTAAAATGCTATCAGATTTGGTGTCTTTTTCTTTCTTACTTTTCTCCATAATTTTTATTTTATTTTAGTTGTTAGCTAGGGTACAGAATGGAGTAAAGCTATCCATTGTGCAGTTATAGCTTGTTGTGTGTGTATGTGTGTGCATTTAAGACATCTTGCCTGGAGAAGGAGAATATTGCTATACATATCTAAATGGGATTCTGGGTCTTCCCAGAAGACCTGGTAACCTACTAAGTCACTTATAAAAGTGGTTCCTGACCATCCGTTGTGCTGTGTCCTAAAATGTCCACACACCGGCATGTCCCAGAGAGAGTCTCCAGCATTGGTTCAGCTCCACTGATCATTTCCTTTGTTGTAGAGGAGGCTCACATAGCCCTAGGAAGCAGCTGGTTGTACACAGCCCTTTTCATCTTTTCTTGACACCTTGAATTTCCTAACACTAACTTGCTGTTCAACTTCGAATGTGACTGTACAGGCAAGGGCTTTGTTCCCACTTTCTTTTTCTTTTTCTTTTTCTTTCTTCCTTTCTTTCTTTCTTTTTTTTCTTTTTTTTTTTTTTTTTTTTTTTTTTTTTTGTGACAGGATCTCATAGAGCCCAGACTGGCCTTAAATTCCTTGAGCTTTTGAGCCTTCTGCCTCTACCTCCCCAGATACTCTGGTGACAGGATTGTCTCATTCTAGTCTATCTCCTTTGTCCTATGCTGGGGTTCTCAAGGTTTCCCATATACTAAGCAAGGATACAGAGTTGCATCCTCACTCTGAACAAGAGTTTTAAAGAGGCAGTTAAAATTAAGTAAGGTCGTGAAGTCAGGCCCTAACCCAATCTAACTTCAATTCCTTTAAGAGAGACATTGGGGATAAACTTGCAGATAGAAAGGCCCTGATGGGGCCTCTCAAGAAAACAAATCTGCAAGCACCTGATCTTGGACATCTGGGATTGGGAACTAGGAGAAAATACATTTCTGTTGTTTAAGGCACTCAGTCTGTGGTATTTTGTTAATGGCAGCTTTAGGAGATTAGTATAAATTCTGAATGAGGGTTGTATTTCTTTTTTATTGGGAAAATTATTGCTCATTCATAAAATCCTTGAGTTTGACTCAGAAAGTAATTAAATGTTAATGTTGGGGAATGACTTTAACATTTAAATGATTGTGCCCTCACAGCTCAGCACCTAAAAGGCAGGCAAACAGTCTCATGCTGTTTCTCTGCATGTACCTTTCTTTGCCCCCCACAAGTATTGTTCAGCAATTTGCTATTTCCACGGAGCCTGCAATCATTCTAGAATCCTTTTAAAAAATAAATTTAAAAAAACTTAAACATTAAGATCCTAGGCAAGCCCTTTTTTGTTTCTTGGGTTAATATACTGTTTCAATTCCTGGGAAGGATGCTTAATTTTCTATTCTTTAAGAGGCTATAAAATATTATCACTTAAATAGATTCTGGGGCTTAACAGTAAAAACCTTTCATTCTTGTTAGCATGCAGGTTATAAATACTTAGAAGTATTCCATATTATAGCTATTTGTGTTGGAATGTTTTAATCTTGTCTAGTTCTTAAGTTTTTCTAAGACTTAATCATCCCACCTTTAATCTATAATAACATATATTAATGGGGAATTTAGCTGTCTTATGTTTCATTCTCCATAATCTGTTTTTGTTTTCTTTTTCCTTAGTGAGTCCAAATGCATCTCTCACTGTACTGTTGCTCATTTTTTTTCTCTCAGTGATGAATTCTAGCTGTATCTACCCAAGTGCAGTACATAAATGCACACTATCAAAACATATAATTCTCTGACTTGTGATTTTCAGTTAGTTACCTTTGCTTGCAGTTTCATGGAGCTTATCCTAATATTAGTTTACCTATAAGGAAACAACTATACAGAATTAGCAACATAGAGCATCCTATGAGCATCTGAAGGTATTGTTCTAAAGACAGTTCATCAGTCATCAGGGATTTTGACAAGATTGGTCCACAAAAGGGAAATTTCATTTTGGGAGGGAGTTGTCATTCTTGAAAGCAGGACAAGAATACTGTTAAACTGTCATGAGGTTAATAATTTAATTTTGATAAATTAGGCTTGGTAAGGTAGTTTCTGTGGAGAGTGGTAGAGCTGGAGAGGCATTCGCCATGGCAAGATGGCGCCTACTTCCGCTATCAACTCCTGGTAAACAACTGTTTGCGCATGTGCGTAGAGAACTGTTTGCACATGTGCGTAGAGTGAAAGACGCCTAGTCACGGCCCATCCTGGGGCGTCATGTGGGGTGATGAGCAAACAGCCAATCATGGGCGGACACGCTGCGCTGCGGTGCTGTGGTGTATATAAGCAGTGCCGATTATTGGCTCGCCCCTTTTTTCCTTTGGATGAGGTCAATAAACGTTTGCTGCAGAAGGATCCTAGTGTCCGAGTGTCTTCTTCCCGGCAAGACGACTGCGCGGGCCACAGCTGGTGCCAAAACCCAGGAGGCTCACAGAGAGGGTTCAGAACTGCAGGACAAGGTAAGCTCTGAGAGGCATGCTGCTTGATTGTAATTCCTCCGACCCTTCCTCAGGGTTAGAGAGCGCGGCCGAAGACGTGGTAATCGTGCTAGTGACGCTTGTTATGATGTCCATTTAGCATTTGATACATTCTTGCCTGGAGGATCAGAAATGCCACGCCTCTGTAGCTTCGGGACAGAGGGCACTTGAGGAGTTACAAGATAGCATGTCAGAAACAGAGCGTAATGGGAGAGTGGAGGCTAGCCAGGATAAAAGGGAGAGAAAAAATGGGAGAGTGGAGGCTAGCCAGGATAAAAGGGAGAGAAAGAAGAGGAAAAAAGGGTATACCCAAGAACACAGACCCTTCTGCTCGACCTGCGGAAGCGAGAGATAAGGGAAAAGACGCCCTGGGAGAGAAAACTAGAGAAAGGGATGG
>NW_022196894.1:59854851-59901500 GCF_008632895.1 Mastomys coucha | reverse complement strand
TCAGATTGTAATCCCTGTTTAGCATAAGAGCCAAGCATTGGTGGCACACGCCTTTAATCCTAGCACTAAAACTTAGATGGGCTAGGACTCAGATTCATGTATCTCTCGCAGAGAACTTGGGCCTGGGGGGATGCAGCACCAGTTCAGAAGAGATAGCTGCTGTTTTAGACCCAGTATGTTTCAGATAGCCTCAGAGGTGCCTCAACTGTTGAGCTGCCAGATGTTTTATTTCTCTTTTGCAATGATTTGTAAAAGCCTCATGTCATTTTTAAAGAAATACACTCAGACCTTGCACACTGGTGTCTAGTCTGTTTGTCAAAAGCCTTTAATCCCAGTACCTGCGAGGCAGGGCCGGGCATGGTGGCACACGCCTTTAATCCCAGCACTTGGGAGGCAGAGGCAAGTGGATTTCTGAGTTCGAGGCCAGCCTTGTCTACAGAGTGAGTTCCAGGACAGCCAGGGCTATACAGAGAAATCCCGGTCCATGGCACCTAAACAATGGAGAATCTTGATATTGGATATTAAGGATTGCTTTTTTTCCATCCCTCTGTGCCTCCAGGATAGACAAAGGTTTGCATTCACCCTGCCCGCTGTTAATCATCTTAAGCCTGATAAAAGATATCAATAGAAGGTCTTGCCTCAAGGACAAGGCATCATAGAGCGAGCCCACCGTGCGCTCAAGCAAAAACAAAAAGGGGGTATTGAGGAGGCTTTGCCCTTGGTGCCAAGAGTAACCATCTCTATAGTACTCTTTACTCTTAATTTTTTAAATTTGGATGATGACGGGCATATGGCTGCCAATCGTCATTGCTCAAAACCTGACAGGCCAAAGGAGATGGCAAAATGGAAGGATGTTTTGACCGGTCAATGGAAAGGCCCGGATCCTATTTTAATAAGATCCAGGGGAGCCATTTGTGTTTTTCCACAGGAAGAAGATAACCCGATTTGAGTACCAGAGATGCTAACAAGAAGAATTGAGGCAAAGGAGGATGGATCACGACCGGCCCTTCGGGACTCAGATCCTAACCTGTCTGCTGATGCTGTGGCTGTGCCCGTTGAAGTTTCTACTCCAGAATTAGACTGCCGAGTTTGAAGAGACTGAGGCTTGCCATCACACAAGTGAACTCTACACGTCTGGATCTGTCGTTTACAGAAGGATTCGGTTCCTGGATTTCTTCAGCCCTTTCTTATTTTAAGGAATGGGAGGGAGTCGGCCTGTTTGGTGCAGCCCTATGCTGCGGCCTGGTGTTTTTGCTCTGGTTGATCTGTAAGCTCAAAACCCAACAAAAACGTGACAAGGTAGTCATTACTCAGGCACTTGTGGCCATTGAACAGGGAACTTCTCCCGTCGTGTGGTTGTCCATGCTACACAAATCATAAAACCTCCTGCCGTCTCGTTCCTACCCTGGTCAATAGCGCCTTTGCTAGCAACCGCCCAGCAGTGTCAGAATAGACGAGCTACGCCAGCTCCCGGGTACCCAGAGATGGGCAACCTTCCCCAAACACAGACCAACCTAAGACACGGAGCCCTCAGGTAGGGGGTGGGGGGGGAATCCTATGACGGGTAAGGCTGCAGGTTTGATGCAGAATGACCTAAGACAGGGGCCCTGGCAGAGCAAAAGCACTCTCTCTTGCTATATTTGGCATTCCCTTTTAACTAAAACAAAAGGGGGAGATGTGGAGAGCGGTGAAGCTGGAGAGACATTTGCCATGGCAAGATGGCGCCTACTTCCGCTGTCAACTCCTAGTAAACAACTGTTTGCGCATGTACGTAGAGAACTGTTTGTGCATGTGCGTAGAGTGAAAGACGCCTAGTCACAGCCCATCCTGGGGCGTCACGTGGGGTGATGAGCAAACAGCCAATCATGGGCGGACACGCCGCGCTGTGGTGTATATAAGCAGTGCCGATTATTGGCTCGCCCCTTTTTTCCTCTGGATGAGGGCAATAAACATTTGCTGCAGAAGGATCCTAGTGTCCACGTGTCTTCTTCCTGGCAAGACGACTGCACGGGCCACAAGTTTCGTTTGTTAAGTGCTTGGCAAGTGAGCATGAGGGCTTGAGTTAGGATCACTAGTACCATACTACTAGTTGAGGACATACTGGCATTTGTTAGCTACTGACCGAGGAGGAGTTGGTTTTGCTTTAATGATGTATGATGTGACCCCAGTAGGAAGGTCTACTACATGTCAGGGCAGGCCTCACTCCTAACAGTAGTGGGAGAACACAAACTAGACTCCTGAGACAAACAAAACAAAGCAATACACACACACACACGCACACACACACACATACACACACACACACACACACACACACACACACACACAATCTAAAACCCAAAACAAAACAAAACAACCCAAAACAACTCAAAGTTGGGTGGATCAGTGTGGTAAGGGAAAGAAAGGTTATATGGGAAGGATATGGGTGGCAGTAGGGGTTTTGCACTGCATATGATAAATATACATTTTATGAAATTCTCAAAGAATTAATAAACATAGTATTTTTAAAGAAAAAGAGCACAGCAGTGTGTGTCTGTAAACCCAGGACTGGTGATGAGTGTCCTGGGGACTCACTGCCATCCAGACCAGCTGAGCCAGTGAGATCCAGAGTCAGGGAAATACCCCATTTAGGGACCCTGTACAGGGTCCCCAATGAAGGAGCTAGAGAAAGGACCCAAGGAGCTGAAGCGTTCGAAGCCTTTTGTGAGGAACAACAATATGAAGTAACTAGTACCCTCAGAGCTCCCAGGGACTAAAACGCCAACCAAAGAGCACACATGGTGGGACTCATGGTTCCAGCAGCATATGTATAGCAGAGGATGGCCAAGTCGGTCATCAATGGGAGGAGAGGCCCTTGCCCCTGTGAAGGTTCTATGCCCCAGTGTAGGGGAATGCCAAGGCCAGTAAGCAGGAGGGGGTGGGTGGCTAGCAGGGAGAGGGAGGAGGGAACAGGGGTTTGTTTTAGTTTTTGCTTTATTTTATTTTGGAGGGGAACCTGGGAAAGGAGATATTGTAAATAAAGAAAGCATCTCATAATAATAAAAAGAAATATCCCATTTAAATAAATAAATGTTCACAGCTCACCATCGAATTGAGCACAAGGACCTCAATGGAGGAGTTAGGGGAAGAACTGAAGGAGCCAAAGGGTTTTGCAACTTCATAGGTGGAATAACAATATCAACCAACCAGACCCCCCAGAGCTCCCAGGGACTAAGCTACCAACCAAGGAGTACACATGGAGGGACCCATGGCTGCAACCGCATATGTAGCAGAGGATGGCCTCAACTGGCATCAATGGGAGGGGAGGCTTTGTCCTGTGAAGACTTGTTGCCCCAATGTACAGGAATGCTAGGGCAGTGTGACAGGAGTGGATAGGTGAGTGGGCAGCACCCTTATAGAAGTTGGGTAAGGGGGGATGGGATAGGGAGTTTGCAGAGGGGAAGCCAGAAAGGGGATAACATTTGAATTGTAAATAAATAAAATATCCAATTAAAAAATAAAAATCATTTATTTAAAAAATAAATAAATGGGAAACAATCGAGGAAAATACTGGCGGTCAACCCCTTACCTCTATGATTACAAAGACATGTGTACACATGCACACACATAATAATAATAATAATGATACATCTAATTGGCTTCTCTTTTTTTCCCTTCTTAAAGAGATCTAGCAAGATCTAAGAGAATGATTGTCTTTAGACACGTATCTGATATTCCTTCACATACCATTATATTGCTAACTGATAAATTAATATAATTTAATCAGCAAAATTAAATTCTGCCTGGGATCTAGGTAAGTTCTTAAAGATTCCTGTGTGAGAAGCTCAGCTAATGAGCAGTCCCCAAAATAGTTTGTCTTATTGGATGATTATTTGCATGCTAATTTCTTCTTGGAGAGCTATATATTTTTTCCTAAGAGAAAATATGCATAGAACCTTATAGGATATATGAAAGATGACCAATTAGAAAGATAAAGTCTTAAATACATATCTTAGAAGAAGAAGGAAAAAATAAATAAGCCCTGTTGGAGTCTTTGCTTATCACTCACTGAAGTACTAGAATCTAAATAGAAATCGTCAACTCAATTTGTTGTTGTTTTTCTTCACATTGCTACTGTTACTCCAGGGTCCAGGTTACTTTCACTCTCTGGGTCCTGGTCCCAACTCACAGATTCTCAGCTTGTTGCTATACTTACTATGTTCTGCCACACCCATCTAAACAGCTGAGTGTGTCCACATCTATTTATATGGGTGTAGGAGTTTAAACTAGAATATCCTCATTTGCATAGCAAGGACTCTTAACCAATGAGCCTTCTCTCCAGCCAAGTATGCCATCAATTTTATGGGCAGAACTTGAAGCCAGAATTTTGAGGGTAGATGGTTTATTCACATCTTGTGATTACTTCCTTTGTATGTACTCAAGAGATGTGGAGGTTACAATGTGAATACCTAACATGTTGTCTGATGACTGAGCCTGGACCTTCTAAAGCTGGAAATGTCTTTGCTGCTGCTGGTTGAGCTTCTTCAAATGTGCTGTCCCCAGACAAGGTCCACAGAAAGGTATCTGGAGCCCTGCCGAAGCACTGATTCATTACATGGTAGTTAAAACTGTTTCAAATGTTTTATGGAAAAGGCTAAGGAAGCCTGCACAAATGAAACAAAAATTGTAGATTGAGAAACTGCTGCAGTTTATCTGCAGGGCAACAATTGGAATATGAGTCGAATTAAGAGAGGGATAATGCTGTTGAAACCTAGGTGGTTTTAACTCCACTTTCATTGGACATTTAGAGGAGGGGAATGTTTGTGCTCAATTGTAAAATGCTACCATTTCAATCTCCTTCATAACCAGAAATGGCTTTCTCCCCTTTCCATAATAGATTAGAGTATATCTCCATGTTTGGAGACTTTAGACATCTTCCAAATTTTGCTGTGGTTTAAAGAGATCTAGCTGTTTATCGCAACTGTAAGACATGGTACCCTTGAGGAGGGCAGTGGAGGCAGAGATTCCACTTTGGCAAAGGCCCTCATCTCACTTTTCCAATTTCCCTAATGCTTTTCAGGCTGCAGGTATCTGAATCCAGGTTTAGGCTTTATCTGCCTTTAAGCCACAGTGTATGAATGTTATGTGCATTGTGCAGGATAAATCCAGCAAGTGTTTGTATAAATGTCACGTTGCATGTAAAGTGACAAGGGTTTCAGTATGTTTTGGCATGAGATGAAACATTAATTAAAGGACATACATACAAATGAGTTGAGGGAAAACATTTTGCTGTCAGGGTGTTTTGGAAATGACCATAATGAACATTGTTGGCATTTTTGTGACCTATAAATGATATATGGAGCTTTACCAGAAAAAAAAAAAAAAACCTACTGAGGTCAGAGGCAGTGAGGATTAACTAATGGGTACTTAAACTCCTGGCAAAATGATTATATTAAAGATTCAAAAGAATAAATCACTATTTACTGATACAGAATGGATTACATGGTTATTGCCAGCCATAACATATGAGAATGTAATATCATTCATAAAGCATTGAATACAAGGAGTCCATTTAGCCAGTTATTATTTTTCATGTCCACTCTTTTTCTAATTAGTAGAACAAATGTTTATATTAAAAAGCCAGGATAGAAGGACTTGGGTGAGATCTGCCATTTTCTCTCTGGCAACTTTCTAAGGTGGGACCAGCTGGGAGGCTCAGGCCTCACAAGTGGCAGGGCAGTGGGACAGGATCCTTTCAATCTCAGTCTACACCTAGGAGTGACAGCGGTGGATCTGCTGCCCTCTCTGCCCCTTCCCTGCAAGCGAGAGAGCCTGCCTTCACAGAATGCTCTAACCTAGGGACTCGGGTGAGATCCGCAATTTTCTCTCTGGTGACTTTCTAAGGCTGGACCAGCTGAGAGGCACAGGCGTCACAAGTGGCAGAGTAGCCGAGACAAGATCCTCTCAACCTCCATCCACACCTAGGAGGGACAACAGATCCACAGCCCTCTCTGCACCTTTCCAGCAAGTGGAGATCCTGTCTATAGGGTTTGCTCTGACCCCAGGACTCAGGACAGACAACTGATCTACAGCCATCTGTGCCAGGGTTTTACCAGAGGAGAGCTGATCTCCCAGAAGTGCTGACACAGACTTAGAGACCCACAGGAGGAACAAGCTCTAGTCAGAGACAGCAAGAACATCTAACACCAGAGATCAACAGATGGCAAAAGGCAAATGCAAGAATCTTACCAACAGAAACCAAGACTACTTGGCTTCATCAGAACCTAGTACACCCACCACAGCAAGTCCTGAATATCCCAAAACACCGGAAAAGCGAGATTTGAATCTAAAATCATATCTCACGATGATGCTAGAGGAATTTAAGAACATGAATAACTCCCTTAAATAAATACAGGAGAACACAGGTAAAGAGGTATAAGCCCTTAAAGAGGAAACAAAAAATTCCCATAAAGAATTACAGGAGATCACGAGTAAACAAGTAGAAGCCCTTAAAGAGGAAACAACAACAAAAAAAATCCCTTAAGGAATTACCGGAAAGCACAAACAAACAGGTGAAGAAATTGAGCAAAACCATCCAGGACCTAAAAATAGAAGTAGAAACAGTTAAGAAATCACAACAGAGAAACAACTCTGCAGTTAGAAATCTTAGGAAAGAAGTCAGGAAACATAGATGCAAGCATCACCAACAGAATACAAGAGATAGAAGAAAGAATCTCAGGTGCAGAAGACACTATAGACAACAAGGAAACAACAGTCAAAGAAAATGCAAAATGCAAAAAGTTCCTGACCCAAACATCCAGGAAATCCAGGACACAATGAGAAGATCAAACCTAAGGATAATAGGGATAGAAGAGAGTGAAGGTCTCCAACTTAAAGGGCCAGTAAATATCTTCAACAAAGTTATAGACGAAAACTTCCCTAACCTAAAGAAAGAGATGCCCATGATCATACATGAAGCCTACAGAACTCCAAATAGACTGGACCAGAAAAGAAATTCCCCCTGCCACATAATAGTCAAAACACCAACTGCACAAAACAAAGAAAGAATACTAAAAGCAGTAAGGGAAAAAGGTCAAGTAACATATAAGGGCAGGCCTATCAGAATTACACCAGACTTCTCACCAGAGACTATGAAAGCTAGAAGATCCTGTGCTAATGTCATATAGACCCTAAGAGAACACAAATTCCAGCCCAGGCTACTATACTCAGCAAAACTCTCAATTACCATAGATGGAGAAACCAAAGTATTCTGTGACAAAACCAAATTCACACAATATATTTCCACAAATCCAGCCCTTAAAGGATAGTAAATGGAAAACTCCAACACAAGGAGAAGAACTACATCTCTGAAAAAGCAAAAATGTAATCTTCCAACAAAACTAAAAGAAGATAGGCACATGAATGGAATTCCAACTCTAACGACAAAAATAACAGGAAGCAACAATTACTTTTCCTTAATATCTATTAATATCAATGGACTCAATTCTCCAATAAAAAGACATCAGACTGGGTATGCAATAGGACCCAACACTTTGCATACAGGCAACCCACCTCAGTGACAAAGACAGATACTACCTCCTCAGAACAAATGGCTGGAAAACAATCCTCCAAGCCAGTAGTCCTAAGAAAAAAGCTTGAGTAGTCATTTTAGTATCAAATAAAAGTGACATTCACCCTAAAGTGATCAAAAAAGATAAAGAGGGACACTTCATATTCATCAAGGGTATGATCTACTAACATGAACTCTCAATTCTGAACCTCTATGCTCCAAATCAAAGGGCATCTACATGTATAAAAGAAACTTTACTAAAGTTCAAAGCACACATTGCATCGCACACAATAGTAGTGGGAGATTTCAACACCCCACTCTTCAATGGACAGAACATGGAAACAGAAACTAAACAAAGATATAATGAGACTAACAGAAGTTATGAAACAGATGTATTTAACAGATATCTATAGAACTTTTTACCCTAAAACAAAAGGATATACCTTCTTCTCAGTACCTCATGGTACCTTCTCCAAAATTGACCATATAATTGGTCACAAATCAGGCCTCAAACAGATACATGAAGACTGAAATAATTCCTTGTATCCTATCAGATCACCATGGATTAAAGCCTCTCCTCAATAACAACATAAATAGTAGAATGCCCACATACATGTGGAAGCTTAACAACACTCTACTCAATGATAACTTGGTCAAGGAAGAAATAAAGAAAGAAATTAAAGACTTTCTTGAGTTTAATGGAAATGAAGGCACACCATACCCAAAATTATGGGACACAATGAAAGCATTCCTAAGTGGAAAACTAATAGCTTTAAGCACCTCCAAAAAGATACTGGAGAGAGCATACACCAGCAATTTGACAGCACATCTGAAAGCTCTAGAACAAAAAGAAGCAAATTCACCCAAGAGGAGTCAAAGGCTGGAAATAATCAAACTCAGGGCTGAAACCAACCAAATAGAAACAAAAAGAACTATACAAAGAATCAACCAAACCAGGAGCTGGTTCTTTGAGAAAATCAACAAAATAGATAAACCCTTAGTCAGACTAACTAGAGGGCACAGAGACAGTATCCTAATTAATAAGATCAGAACTGAAAATGGAGACATAACAAGAGACACTGAGGAAATCCAAAAAATCATGAGATCCTACTACAAAAGCCTATACTCAACAAAACTGGAAAACCTGGATGAAATGGACAATTTTCTAGACAGATATCAGGTACAAAGTTAAATCAAGACCAGATAAATGATCTAAACAGTCCCATATCGGCTAATGAAATAGAAACAGTCATTAATAGTCTCCCAACAAAAAAAAAAGTCCTGGACCAGATGGGTTTAGTGCAGAGTTTTATCAAACCTTCAAAGAAGACCTAATACCAATACTCCTCAAACTATTCCACAAATTTGAAAAAGAAGGTACTCTACCCAATTCATTCTATGGAACCACAATTACTTTTCTACCTAAACCACACAAAGACCTATCAAAGAAAGAAAACTTCAGAACAATTTCCCTTATGAATATCGATGCAAAAATATTCAATTAAATTTTTGCAAAAAGAATCCAAGAACCCATCAAAACAATCCTCCATCATGATCAAGTAGGCTTCATCCTAGGGATGCAGGGATGATTCAATATTCATAAATCTATCAACATAATTCACTATAGAAACAAACTCAAAGAAAAAAATATGATCATCTCATTAGATGCTGAGAAAGCATTTGAAATAATACAGCATCCCTTCATGATAAAAGTTTTGGAAAGATCAGGAATTCAAGACCCATAATTAAACATAGTAAAAGCAATATACAGCAAACCAGTAGCCAACATCAAACTAAGTGGAGAGAAACTTAAAGCAATTCCACTAAAATCAGGGACTAGACAAGGCTGCCCACACTCTCCCTACCTACTCAATATTGTACTTGAAGTCCTAGCCAGAACAATTAGACAACAAAAGGAGATCAAAGGGAAACAAATTGGAAAGGAAGAAGTCAAATTATCACTATTGGCTGATGATATGATGGTATATTTAAGTGACCCCAAAAATTCCACCAGAGAGGTCCTAAACCTGTTAGACAACTTCAGCAAAGTAACTGGATATAAAATTAACTCAAGCAAATCATAGGCCTTCCTATACACAAAGGATAAACCAGTGGTGAAAGACATTAGGGAAACAACACCCTTCACAATTTTTACAAATAATATAAAATACCTCGGTGTAAGTCTAACTAAGCAAGTAAAAAAATCTATTTGAGAAGAACTTCAAGGCTTTGAAGAAGGAAATTGAAGAAGATCTCAGAAGATAGAAAGATCTCCCATGCTCATGGATTAGTAGGATTAGTATAGTAAAAATGGCCATCTTGCCAAAAGCAATCTACAGATTCAGTGCAATCCCTATCAAAATTCGAACTCAATTCTTCACAGACTTAGAAAGAGCAATTTGCAAATTCATCTGGGATAACAAAAACCTCAGGATAGCCAAAACTATTCTCAACAATAAATGAACCTCTGGTGGAATCACCATCCTGGACCTTAAGCTGTACTACAGAGCAATTGTGTTAAAAACTGCATGGTATTGGTACAGTGACAGGCAGGTAGATCAATGGAACAGAATTGAAGACCCAGAAATGAACGCACACACCTATGGTCACTTGACTTTTGACAAAGGAACTAAAACCATACAGTGGAAAAAAGACAGCATTTTCAACAAATGGTGCTGGCTCAACTGGTGGTAAGCATATAGAAGAATGCAAATCGATCTATTGTACAAAACTCAAGTCCAAGTGGATCAGGGACCTCCACATAAACCCAAAGAGTACACATGGTGGAAGTGATGGCTCTGGCAGCATGTGTATAGTAGAGGATGGTCAAATCGGTCATCAATGTGAGGAGAGGCCCTTGGCCCTGTGAAGGTTCTATGCCCCCGTGTAGGGGAATGTCAGGGCCAGTAAGTGGGAGAGGGTGGGGTGGCAAGCAGGGGGAGGGGTGAGGAAACAGGTGTTTGTTCTTGTTGTTTTTTGTTTTTTTTGTTTTTGTTTTTGTTTTTGGAGGGAAAACTGGGAAAGGAGAAATTATATGACATGTAAATAAAGAAAATATCTAATAAAATAATAATAATAATAAAAGCCAGGATAATCAGTTAAGGAAAAAAATCCGTCCTACATAGAATTGAACTGCAGTTTCAAACTATTAGAAATTCTTTAATGTTTAGTACATCTTTCCTCAAATGAAGATTAGTGCTCATTAGAATGTGATGGTCTCACCTGCTCTTTAAACTTTTGGTCAGAATTGGAGAGACTCTGATTTGAACAACATTGCTATAGGAGAACTTTCAATGGAAAAATGACAAAGTTGGTTGGCTTTATTGCCATGAATAATGACCCTTCAATTCATCTTTACTGTGCAGCTGAGTATAAGCTCTCTTCAAGTATCAGATCACACTTCTTAGGTACTCCATGGTACCCAGCTTCAGGAAATCTCAAAATAATCCACTAGAAATATGTTAGTACCCGCTCCATATTCCATGAATCCTTATTTTTCCTCTGATAATGACTGTGTGTGTGTGTGTGTGTGTGTGTGTGTGTGTGCTTTTTAGTATTAGTAATGTGTCACTTTGGTTTCTATTTCTATAGTTTTACATTTATGGAAACGTGGTAAATTCATTCCCAGATATAGGCTTGACTGTCTATGATAATTGACAGTCTTGATCTTAGGGGTGTTGATAGGAATTGGTTTGGCAGCTCTGTGGTGGGGGGGTCTGGTTGGTTGATATTGTTGCTCTTCCTATGTGTTGCAAACCCCTTCAGTCCTTTCTCTAACTCTTACATTGGTGCTCTGTATTTGTCAGGCTCTGGCAGAGTCTCTCAGGAGACAGCTATATCAGGCTACTGTTAGCAAATACTTCCTGGAATCCACAATAGTGTTTGAGTTAGGTGTTCATATATGGGAGGAATCCCCAGGTGGGGCAGTCTCTGCATGGTCTTTCCTTCAGTCTCTGCTCCATACTTTGCCTCCATATTTCCTCCTGTGAGTATTTTGTTCCCCCTTCTAAGAAGCACTGAAGCATCCATACTTTGGTCTTCTTCCTTCTGGAGCTTTATGTGGTCTGTGAATTGTATCTTGGGTATTCCAGAGCTCTCAGAGACTAAATCACTGACAAAATGAGTACACATGGAGGGACCCATGGCTCCAGTCACATATGTAACAGAGGATGACCTTGCCAGACTTCAGTGGGAGGAGAGGCCCTTGGTCCTGTGAAAGCTCGATGCCCCATTGTAGAGTAATGCCAGGAGTGGGTGGGAGGGTGGGACAGCACACTCATAGAAGCCGGGGAAAGGAGGATGGGATAGAGGGTTTCCAGAGGGGAAACCGGGAGAGGAGATAACATTTGAAATGTAAATAAAGAAAATATCCTAGAAAATTAAAAAAAAATTGGGTTGGTGAGTGTCCTTGTGGAATGGTGGACATCTTTTGGGTATATTCCTGGGTGTATTCCCAGGAGTGGTATAGGTGGATCTTGATGTAGAATTATTTCCAACCTTCTGAGAAACTGGCAAATTGATTTACAGAGTGGCTATAAAGGTTTGGCTTCCCACTGGAAGTGGAGGAGTGTTCCCCTTGCTTCACAACATCATCAGCATATGCTGTCCTTTGAGTTTGTAATCTTAGCCATTCTAATGGGTATAAGGTGGAATCTCAGTGTCCTACCATTCCACAAGGACAGTTGATCAAATATCTTCATAGCAGCTTTATTCATAATCATCAGAAACCTGGAAAGAAACAGATGTCTCTCAAATGAAAATACATACAGGAAATGTGTTATATCTACTCAATGGAGTACTATACAGCCATTAAAAACAAGGAAATCATGAATTTCACAGACAAATGAGAAATTTCATCTGGAATGAGGTAACCTACACCCAAAAAGACATGCATGGTGTGTACTCACATATAAGTGGATACTAGCCATAAAGTACAGGATAATCACATTATAATCAACAAGTCCAAAGAAACTAAATAACCAGGGGAGCACACGGGAGGGTAGTTGAATCTTTCTCAGAAGGGGAAACAGAATAGGTATGGAAGGTGGATGCAAGGAGGGAATGGGCTAAAGGAAGGGATGGGAAGGGGAGTAGAGTGGGATGATCATATATGTAGGGAGAACAGGGAAGAGAAGGATATAGGTTAGGGGCAGGCGCATTCTCTAGGAGGTGCCAAGAGGCATGGGATGGGGACAGGACCCAGAGGGTTTAAGGAGGCTAGTCTAGCTGAGATTAGTAGCAGTGGGGGATATGGATCCTTAAGTGGCCACTTCCTATAGCCAGGCAGGACTCCTAGTGGAAGGATAAGGACAAGAACCTACAAACAAATCCTTCAACCCAACATGTATCTTGCCTACAAGATATGCAGGGCCAAAGATAGAGCAGTGTCTGAGGAAATGGCCAACCAATGACTGTCCCAAATTGAGACCCATCCTGTGGGCAAGAACCAATCCCCAACACTATCAATGATACTCCATTATAGTTTCAGACAGGACCCTAGAGTAATTGTCTTTCGAGGCTCCACACAACAGCCAATAGAAAAATATGCAAAGACTCACAGTCAAACAGTAGATGGTGTTCAGGGAGTCTTACTGGAACAGTTAGGAGAAAGATTGAGGGACAAGAAGAGGACAGGGACTCTAGAGGAAGAGCAACAGAGTCAACTATCTTAGACCCTTGGGGGCTTCCAGAGACTGAATTACCCACCAAAGAATCACCACAGCTGGACCTAGGCACCCTGCATATATGTAGCAGATGAGCAACTTGGTCTTCATACAGGTCCCCCAAACAACTGGAGTAGAGGCTGTCCCTGAGCCTGTTGCCTATCTGCTGCTTCTGGATCCAAAATGGACATCCTTGACTGGCCTCCATGGGAGAGGATGTGCCTACTCTTGCAGCAACTTGATGTGCACAGTGGAGGGGTAAGGAGGTATGAAGTGAGGGTGAGGTGGTTGTGACTGGGTGTGTGTGTGTGATAGTTGACATGCAGAGGGGGGCTTCCACTGCTAAGGAGAATAGGGGGAGGGCTCTCATGAGGAGGTACTGGGAGGAGAAGAAGGCCTGAGATTATGTTATAGAGTGAATAAATAAATAGATTTAATAATAAAAAATTTGGTGGGGTGATAATAAAAGAATGAAAGAATGCATGCATTGTATTAAAACAAGAATGTGATTTTAATTTGACTGTGGTTACTTAGTTTTCTGGAAATCAAGTTTTCTACTTTTAGAAGCAATCATTGTTTCCTGCGTCTATCTCTAGGGAGCAAGGTCCTAAATCCAGTTGTTCTGTGCTAAGGATCATTGTCTAATTGTCTTTGCCAAGAATTAAAGTAACAATTCCAATCCAATTTTGAGCAACCTGTTTGCCTTGTTTTTTCTATCCTGGCAGTGAACTCTCTTACAGTCACATATGGTAGGTATGCATGTGCTCTTTCCAACTGGGAAATACTAGAGAGAAACTACCAAGTTTGTCTCCTCTGATTAGTAGTTCTCAACCAGTGGGTGGTAACTCCTTTGATAGCTGAACAAACCTTTCACAGGAATCTCATATCAGATATCATGCATATCAGATATTTACATTATGATTCATACCTATAATAAAATGACAGTTATATGAAGTAGCTATGAAATTATTTTATGGTTGACAATAAACACAATATGAGGAAATTTCACAGCATTAGGAAGGTGGAGAACCACGGGCCTAGGCCCATAGTGGACTTGCATCTCCCAGGTTTTTACATAAGTACATATAGATAGGAGAGAGTTGAGTTCCATCTAACAGAATTTAAACAACATAGTATTTTCCAACTTCTTTTAGGCAACCAAGAATGGATGGATGTAGCATTCACGAAGCCCTAGCTTTGATTCCCAGCAAGATGAAATAAAGAAATTAAAGCAAGGTGTATTTTTTTTTGACTATTTCCTTTTGAGCCACCCCAAGTGCTTTTTCCTGACTCCTTATCTGTCTCCCTTTTCTATCTCCCCTAGCTGAATGATGCTAAACTGATTGTGGGAACACACCTGAAGAGAAGCTGATCAAAACCAAGGCCTTTACTTTCCTGAATGATCCTGAACAATGGTTTATTCAGTCTCTGAAACTTTGAGTAGTTTTTTTAAAGCAGATAATTCACTTTTAATTTCTCTAGCCTGTGCTACAGCTAGAGTAAAATCCTGAAATAGGCAACAATGGTTTGTGCTAGTACTGATGATGATGCTTACAATAAAGTCTTCACTCATGCACTGTGAAGAATGTTCAGTTGACCTACCTGCAAAGAAAAAGCAATGAAATTGTTAAGTTTACACTGCCTTATATTAACTTGGGTTGGCAGAGATAATGAACAGATATACTTGCTAGAATATACTGACCAGTATTAATGAACTGGGGTTAGCATAAGTAATGGCCTGACCTACTTGCTAGTGAAATGGGTGGAAACTGAATCTATAAAAATGATTATTGAAAGTTTGGAAAGTTGATTGCTTTCTATATCTGAAACAACTAAAAATAAGACTTGATGCCAAATATCACGAGGGGTTTGATGAGCAAAAGAAGCTCATTTAAAATGATATTATTTCACATTAGAAATATGTTACAAGGATAATTGAAACAGTATGTTTGTACCAGAGAAGTAGCCTTGCTAACTAAGCCAGATTCTCCAAGAACATTGCTATTTTTGGAGTGACCTATTGGCTAAAATTACAAATAAATATATCAAATCTGAGACACGTTTTTGTAAAAGAACTTAATTATATTTACTATATATCATATTAATTGGAAATAGGTAACTTAGAAACCTTATAGAAGCAATAAGCCAACACAAAAATGCTTTCACTAAACCTTGAAAGAACAATTGGATCTTTACTCTATAAGAAGCAGAAAGTGAATTTCCCAAGTTTCTGTCTCCAATGAGTAATAATGACAGAATTTTATTGAAGATTTGAGTATGGATGAATCAACAATCCCAACTGATATGAGCAAGCACTAGAGGAATAATAAGAATATTGTGTCCTTCCTAAAGAACAGGCTTGGATATATGATGTCTACTTAATGGGGTTTTAGAACTGCTTTATGTACCAACAACTACTTCATGTTTCCTCCTGCCCCTTTTCTTAATGAGAACATTCGCTCATTGCAGGCACACAGTTTCTAATTCATCAGCTTGTACTTGGTGGAGGAAGCTAGATTTCTTTTCTCAATTTATTTGTCACCAGACCAAAAAAAACCATGTGAAGTAGCAAAATAGGACTGACTCTGTGTCACCAAGGATTCTTGACCTTTCAACTGGCTATAAATGTGTAGGACTTCTGAAATTTATGTTGAGTGTGTGAATGAATTCTATGTGGAGGATATCAAGTCGAATAGAGTTTCTACACAAAGCAGGATTGGAGCAGAGATGATGGTATATTGTATTCCTTTTTCTTCTGGGATGTACTGATAGGCAGTTTCTTAACCAAACTTCAGTAGGTGGATTCACTAGATTCTTGTGAATAAAATATAGGCAGAAGTGTTACATATGCTTCTAGGGCTAGTCCATAAAAATCAACCATGAACAGTCACTTACTCATTTCCTCCTTCAGGGCATCCTTGAAATTTATGTGTTTAAGTTGGCGGCATCATAAAACTGAAGGAGCTAAGTTTGTGAAGCATAGCCTCCTGATTCCCAAACTGTTTTATAGATAACAAGAGAAACCACCTATATAGGACATTGTTGAGTTAAAACAGACATTTAAAAGGGTTTTCCTCCATGCAGTCACCCTATCTTGACTATTATACCCAAATGTTACAGCCTTACTTTAAAAATAAACACATTACCCTTGAATTGAATTTGTATTTTTATAATTCCTTAGCCCCATCTCTTTATTTTGATCTGTGTTTTAATAAGTGTGATAATTTTTGTTTCTTTATATTGATTTCATAAATTACTGAAAAGCATAAGCAGTTCACTAACTTTTATTCGTTGTTTGTAGTAAAATCTTCAAAATTCTATTACCATTACCCCGATCTCATTTTTCTCTCATGTCTTGACTACAACCGTGTCCCTTTCTCATAAATTTTGGTATGATTTATTTTGTCACATTCTCTTTGTCATTATTTTCCAAAAGACTCCCAATGAAGCTTTCATTTGCAAGGAGAGAAACCTCATATTCTGTTGAAAGAGATTTGAAAGAGTGAAACCTCTTATTCAGTGTAAGAGCACACAGATGGCCACTTCTAGACTGCATATCTGCTCATCTGTCTGCTCGATTTTCTGATTGTTGTTTTCAGTTTTATTCCACACTCTGATATGAAGGAAAAATGCTCCTTGGCTGCTTCTTTTAGACATGTTATGAATCTTTATCATCATGACATTTTTTCCTGAATACTCTTAGGCATTTGTGTGAGACTATTGGAGAAACTGGACATTGTGGTGGGCCTTTTTGCAACCCTTCCCCTAAAGTTAAGAGACCTGTCATTAATGACAACATCAAAACAACATGGGGTCAGTTAGATTTGGAGAAATATTTAAAAATTGCTAATAATGGTATATTCATTTTATTTTTACAATTAGGTGATTTGTTTTGTTTATGCCTCTGATTTCTAAGGATCATAGAATCTTGGCCCTTTGTTGAAAATGACATGAAGACTGGAGAAGTGACCTATGTGTACAGCTGTCAAATAGAAATCAACACTTGAAATATTACTTGAGTTGCCAGGATGCATCCTGGACTGAGGACATTACTACAAGCGAAAGCCCATTTGGAATAGTAGCTAGAGCTCAGACACTCATCCCAGCTGTGGCTTTAAGTCTTTCATCCTATATTTTGGGTGCCTGCCTTAACTTTTTGTCTAGACCTGCCTTTTTGCTATGGAGCAGGAAAGGGAGAGGCCTTGAACACTAAACCATTACTTATAAAATATATTAAAATAGAAGTAGCACATGATGAGTTTGAGTCCCAACTTGAAATAGAAACTACAGCCATGTTTAACTCTCTTAGAAAATTCAACAAAGAAGCACAGGTTACAACCCTGTTAGTGATAATAACATTTTTGGGGTATTTCATATATACTGAGAAGTACTCTAAATATTTAACATTCACTACTGCATATAGTTCTCTTTAGACAAGAAAATAATTGGTCCTATTGGACATGGTCATATGACATTTAGTCATATATATTTGTCCTTTTTCTTCAAATTCTTCTCAGATCTTTTACCAACTGCATTTCACATTCTCTCTCTTTTGAAAAACAACAACAAAAAACAAAAACAATGTCCCCCAAACAAACAAACAAAGCAAAAACCAAAAAACAGACAAGCCCTGCCACACACATACCAAAAATAGGCCAAAAAAATCCACAACCCCCAAAACAAAACAAAACAAACCTAACATGGTAAAGATCAAATCAGTTCTGTGTTGGCCAGTTTTTTCTAAGTATGCAGTCTCCCATGGAAGAGGTTATACTCAATTTTACTCTGCTGAAGTGACAGAATTTTTTTTCTCCCAATGTTTTTACTTGCAAACAGCTTCTTGATTGGGGGTGAGATTTTGTGCCTACTTCCCTTGGTCTTTGCTAAAATTTTGTATGGTTTGGATCTGTGCAGGTCTAAGACATGCTTCCACAGTAAATGTGAGTTCAGGTCTGTTCTGTCTGAAAAACAGTTTTCTTAGAATCACCTACCACATTTGGCTCTTACAACCTCTCTATTTCCTCTTCACTACAGATTCCTGAGCCTTGAGAAGAAAGGTATATTACAGATACGTTATTTATTGTTGAGTGCTCCAGAACCCCTCACTTCCTGAACATTGTCCAGTGGTTTCTGTGATAATTCTCATCTACTACAAGGAGAAGCTTCTATGGTGAGTGTTCAGTGATCCATTGACCTGTGTCTCAGCCAAGTGTCAAGGCTGTGGGGTCCTGGTAAAGGCTGTTCAGCAGTAGGTAGGGAGTCTGAAAGGGATGGAAGTGAGATTGGGAGGAATGGCTCAGGATGGTGGCTGGGAAGAGCTAGGATCTCTAGGCTCACATGAAGGTTGAGTCCCCAGGGATGAATCTCATTTCACATGTGGAAATTAACACTTGGAGTGTTAAATAACTTAAACTGACATTGTTGAATGATGAAGCTGAAATTCTAACTGGGGCTACTTTGAATTGGAAATTTTGTCTGGCAAGCTTATTCCCATACTGCAAACACTTCAATCCCACAAACCCAATGATAAATCAGTTCAGGTCCAGAAGTATGTGAACTTCCCAAGGTTACAGACTCAATAAGTCATTTAGTCAGGCCCCTGGGTCCTATATTGAGATCCTGAATCCTTTTTTTACATGTCATAGCATGACATCGATTTCTAACACTTCTTAGGCACCCTGTATTCCACATAATCAATGAGCCATAATCCAGATAATTGAATGTTACAGATAGAAATCTGAAATTCATGTTATGTTAATGTTGTGTTCTTTAAAAATTGTTGCATAGTTAAAAGGAGAAAGATTCTCTGTAACAGATAATTGCAACATTGCTACTGTTCTATTTCACAGTTTTATTTTCAGGATCAATGAAACACCATCAGTAAAGTACATAATGTAGAACATTAGGCATGATTTAGATAATGTACAGGGTGCCCATGGCCCTGTTGTTCTTGTGACTGAGATCATTTCTTTTTGTTCTCAGCTGCCCACAGTGCGAACCAACAACCGCAGGACATTTTCTCTCACCCAACCAAAGTGGCTCTTTCCTTCTATGGTTGAACAGTTAGTAGTTTTGAGTGTTGTGGTTGTTGGATTTCTATATTGTGGGTAGGAGAAAAAGTAAAGAAATGATCATAGTCCCAAAAACTGGGCAATAGAACAAGCTTTAATAACATGCCTAATTGCTTCCTCTACACTGAAGCGCTAGCTGGCTTTTTCCCAAGATCCAACCACAATTGCATTAGAAAACCACCTACACAGTGCCCTCTCGTGGTCTCTTTCTAGAGAAAAGAGTCTGCCTCTCTCCTGAGTTCTGAGAATCCAGCTATAATAAATTGTCTTGAGAACAATTTCTATATGCTACAGAAGATTTCTGAATGAAGTTGAATACTTCATAGTTCAGAAATCCCCTAACATTTTTTTTTTTTGTATTTGAACTTTCACACCCTGAATCTGAGGTGTAATTTTAGGAGTAGAGAAGAAAGAAGACCTTCTTGAATTCCTTGAGGAATATGACACATGCTATGATTCTTCTCATGAGACTATTCCAGAAAACTGGCCTGGCCAGAGTCCTCTTCTTAGTGTTCCCAATAATTTTTTTAATTCATGTCAGCATTTTGGTTCTATGTGTGAGACAAGTTATTGAGGTAATTTAATAGTTTTCATATCATTCTCCATTGGAACTCAACATCAGCTTTCAGATGTGGTCAAGGCACAGTCAAGACTGTCTGCCTGGTGATGTGGGCATCATATCTCATGTTACTACATAATTCCATGCACACTGGCCTGATTTGGGGGTTGTATACAAGTCAGATCACCTACTTTGTTCTTATTGTCTTGACAATTCTGAAATCCACACATTGCTTGCCAAATACTGGTCTGATTTTAGAAATGGAAGAAAAACAACCATGGCGTTTCTCAAAGCCACCTCTGCCCTCTTTGTTCCTCTTCATTAGCAATTGTTTTTCTTTGTCGGTTTCATTCAATCTCTCTACGTGTTATTGTCTTTGTCTGTTTTCTTTATTTGAGGGCCACTTCCTATCTTGTCTCATTTGGCTATTTCTTCTGGTTCTTTTAGTAAGTTCTGTCTGGTGATCTACCATTGTTGTGGTAAATCTCCAACCACACTACCATCCTCCCCATGTATGAGACCCCCTTATAACTTGTGGTTTCTCCAAGCCTCATGCTTCTGCTTTTCTTCCACCTCTTCCTCCTATTTCCCCCCTCTCTCTCCTTTTCTCCCCAAATCTTCAGCTCCACCTTCCCCTCTTTTTCTCTCTCCTTCTTCTCTTCACAACTTTCAACTCCACATTCCCCTTTCACTGCCGAATCACCAGCTCTAGCCTTTTTTTTTTTTTTTTACAAATTATGGTAGGAAGAAGTTTTACAGAAAATCATCTGAATGCTGACTCATTCCTTGTTCACAGCTCCTCATAGTAGAAGGGGATTAGCATCAAATTTCAGGTAGCCCAGGGCTATCCTTAGCACTTCCCCCTTTCTGTCCAATTGACTCTTTTATCTCTGATATAAATTGAACACAACTATTTCCATAAAGTACACGACAGACTTAACACCCAGTCTATCATCTTTGTCAATTAAATAAAATCTATGTCATCTATCCTATCTTAAAAGACTTATAATTCTACAACTGACTCATGTCTTAGGTCTAGATTGAATGCCAGCTGAATACCATTATCTCAAATCTATATCATCTTCTCAATGCTAATCAACTTGGTTTGGTTATGAGACTACAAGTGTTCAACCCCATCAGAAATCCAGGAGTGATTAATATTACCTGAAAATATGGGAAACACAATATATAACTTCCAAAACTTAGCCAATTTATAAAGACTGCTGACCACCTGGACAGCTTCTTATAGTTCAAAAGGTTGGAACATTGGTCTTCAGCCTTCTTGTCCAGGGTTATCTGACAGACTAATGTAATGCAAAATTTTAAAGGGCTGATTACCCTGACTCGGCAGACAGTATCAGTTGACTATTACACATAGTGTGTTCTTTTTCTGGATAGTATTTTGTCTGTAGATGAAATGAGGCAATTCTTGCCTACTGGCTCTCTCATCACAACTGGAGCATCTCCACTGACTCTCAATTTCTTCTTCAAAGAAGAAAGGGAAAGCTGTCAGGAACAGACTAGTCTCAACAACAAGTGAATAAATAACATTAAATGTCACATTGTGTGGACTTCTGAAGTTTTTGAAAACCAACTCTCCATGTGAAGTAATCTGGATTGTTCTGTTACCTACTCTAGTCATTTCTAATTAAAATATCTGAGTACACCCTAACAATAAGCTCAAAGCCATGACTTTCCTAGTTGGCCCTTAATTCACAGGCTTAAACATATCAGACCTGTTTATAGTAACAGCAATAGAAGGACTGGGTCTAAGCCCTTCATTTCAAAATTTTTAGTATCAATAGAATTTTATATCAATGAAAACCTTTGATTTTGCATCAAATTATGTACCATTTAAGAAACTATGACTTCAGTTTAGTAATAATTAAAGAGATTTCTACCAAATGAGATTATGGCTGTGCAATCAATTCTAGATATTTCTCACTGTTCCAATTATGACAATTTCTATATTCCCTAGAAAGACAACCTATAATAAACACCTCTAGCCCAAAAGCCTAGGGAACTGGGACAACTCTTCATAACTTCTTCAAGTTGAATATGGACGTTGAGATATTTTTGAAGGGAGGTGGAAGGGTAGTGAAAATGGAAGGAGTTGGCCTTAAGGCCACATCAACAATTTTATTAATCTCTGATGTCTGTGTCCGACTGGATCCAGATGAAAAACCAAGACATCAGGAGTTCAGGCAGGTCAGTTCATCATGTCTGACAGTGAAATTCACCAAGGCTGTTTATTCTGTAATATGTAAACCTCAAAACAAAATTTTAGTATTATCAAGATAACCTTTTTGTTTGATTCTCTTGAAGTTAGTTCTTCAGGGGATCTTCTTTCAAATCTGATCCATATATTTCTGGAAGGTGTAAATACCTTAACCATCTTTTCCAAAAACACAAAGACAAAAACTTTTCCTCAAATCAGCATATCCTTCAGCTGGTAACCAGGAAAAACCTGTAGCTTGCCCTCTGTCCCAGAGGAACAATAAAACAACCACAATACTCAAAATCACACATATTTTAGCCTATTTAGGACTTTCTAATTTATCATGTCAGGATATTAACCCAAAATTCCCATGGAGTTTACGTTAGAGAAAATGAGTCTCCTGGAGACTCATGGAGACTTTATTATACTATCTTTAAGACAACTGATTCACACTTCTATCTATACCTGCTTATAAGAGGCAGCTTGTCAAACCAGGATATAAACCCAAAAGTCCCGTAGAGTCTATGTTAGACAGAATATGAGTATCCTATAAGACTTATTAGAGCAATATATCTTTATAGCAATTAATTCAGACTTGCATTAATATCTGCCTATAGGAAGCAGATAGTTTTTAATTTCTAAGCTCTCTGCCTAGAGCAGCCATCCTGTTATACCATCTATCTACTGTGCTCTCTACCTGGAGCCACAAACATTTATTTAATTAATACCTATTATAATATCTATATGTTATGCTCTCTACTTTGAGTCACAGACTTCTATTAATTAATACCTGTTCATAGCAGGTGATTATCACTTCTCTCTCTACTTGGAGTCAGTGACTAATATTATTTATCTAGTTCCAAAGTGCAGGTGAGGTTTTCCATCTTTAAGTAACAAAAGGTTATATTTCTCTCTTTATATCAATGAGTTACCTGGTCTGGAGCACTTTAGTACTTTTGTCTCCTGATTCTTTATTCACAGGGAGGAGCTGAGTGTAGAAAGACATGCATTGTCTGTGTCCCTGTTTGGGGATGGGGGAGGTAGGGTGGGGAGTGAAGGATATGTGGAACTGAACACAGAAAGGATCTCTTGTAGATGATGATCTCGTAGATCACAGTAGATGCCTCTCTGCCATCCTCTGTAGGCCCCTCAAATCCAGTCAGCTTTGAATCCATAGTGCTGCAGCCTGTATCACTGCCAAGCCCTATTCAGGGTTTGGGGGCAGTGAATTTTTATCTCAGATTAGTTGAGTTCAAATCAATAGGTTGGGCACCATTTTTGGGGTGGGGTAAATCTCCAACCGAAATAAAAGAAGGAGGAGTGGGAGAGAGAGGGTGGGCAGAGGAGGAAGGAAGAAAGTAGAGCAGAAGCACCTGTCCTGGAGAAACTGCAAGTTATAAGGGGTCTCTTATATGTCCCCATGTAAGAGTAGTGGAGTGGTATAGATCTGCCCGATCTAGGCACACAGCGTGTATTCATATTAATTGAGTTGTGTTTTCATTGCTGGGGCATATTCAGGTTGGAGATTTACTGCAACACACCATAATCAGTTCCAGATCTGATTGATGATATCTATTTTCAGTTACATCAAATTTCCAGATTTATCTGTTATTTCATCTTCAAATTATGTAATACCTAAATGAATCTTAACCACTTAAAAACCAGTTCCTGGGATATATTTTTAATATACAGTCTGTCTGTGGTATAAATTATTTCTTAGAGACTTGATAGTTTTAGAAGACCCATTAAACATATCTAGTCTGTGTGGCTACAATATGCTGATCCTAGCCAGTTATTACTCAGACACTGAGAAAAGTTGGTAGTTTTTAATTACTGTCACATCAGACAAAGGAAAAATAGGGCATGGGAAAAAGAAATCCATAGTGGGCATACTCTTTCCAGTAGATTCTTTTACCAGTAGATGTGTCTAAACCACAGCCCTTTAGAAAAATCTCCATATGGCAACCTGCTTACTTTATAAAGAATGTAAAGAAAGATGGGCCAGGCATTGTGTTACTAAAAGCCTGGGTACAAAAGGACCCCAAAGGTGCCATGCACTGATTTGAAAATGTTCCTGGGTTTTGTTGGTAAGGAGTGAGGTGTCAGGAGAAGGAGTCCGTGGGTTTTAGTCATCTTTAACTACCTTTAATTCTGACATTTCTTATGGAGTTCTTTTTCTTGACACTGTAGCAAAATATCAGTGAGGAATTACAAGGAAGTATTTAATATATTCTGTTGTCTCGTAGGTGTGTTGATGACTTCCCTTGGGGCTACAGCATGATGCTTAACAAAAGCAACATAAGGAAGTGGCTGTTTTGGCTTTACAGGTCCAGGAGAGGAGTGGAAGGCTGCTGGTCATCCGTTCTGTTGTCCAGAGTAACAGAAGTTATAGGGTGAATCTCTATATATAGAGAGGAGGTTTCTTAGAATGGCTGACAGGCTCAGTCCACTTTATCCATTAATGATTGGCTCTGAATGGAATATCTAAGAAGCCAGGACTTGTTTAGTCCATGATGCTAGGTGTCTCAGTTGGTCTTCAATCCCAAAGAAGTAAGTGCTAATGCCAGTACAGGAATGGACTTGCTAGCAAAGCTTGGAGGTGAAATGGGTAGGTGTCTTTCCATCTCAGGATTTGGATTAAAGGCATGTCTTCCTATGTTACAGATTTTTAGATTTTAAGTGGACCATCCTACTTCAAATTAACCTCACAGGTGTGACCTCCATTTTTGGAATTTAGTTAATTCCAGATCTAGTCAAGTTGACATCCAAGAATAGCCATTACAGGTGGCATCCTGCACAACCTTCAAAGGCACACCCCAGGGAACCATTTCCTCCAGCTAGAGTCTACTTGCTAAGTTTCTACCTCTGTTCTAAATAATGATACTGGCTGGAGACCAGGCCTTCAACACATAAGCCTCTTTCATATTCAAATCATAACACACCTTAAGTCCTTGGCCCAGAGCCTTGAGATCAAAGTATCCCTCCTTTGATGGGAAATATATCTATGCCGTTCTAGTTGGGATTTGAAATACACTTTCTTTCTCATGGGATCTTATAACATGAAATTTAAGTTTCATAGCACTGTTGAGACAGAACTTTGCTTCAGCTGCTCAGCTGACTCATTGTCCCTAGAGAAACCGAGTCTTAAGTACACAGCTCCCAACGTGAATGCTTGGAGCATAGCCCATGTGGAAGCTGCATGGAGGAGACTTTGTGCTTAGAAATATCAACGAAATCCTTACTATCTTCTCTCTCAGCTCTACAGGAAGCAGTGAACATTTTTGACAACCCTAGCAGAAGCCAGCAGGAAGCTAGCAGGCATTGCTACTGAACTTTTGAACTCTGAAACTGTATCTATTTTCTTAGTTCGGTTTGTTGATTCTTCTTTGATCTCATCTTATTAGAAAGATAATGCCCTAACATTTTAGCATATTTAAAATAAACTGCTCCCAACAATCCTCCAGGGAGCTCAGCTTAACTTTAGCCTTTTCCCAATCTCTAAAGCTCTTTACTCTCTGCTGTGTACTCACCTTCATGGAAATTGTCTGTTAAATAATTCTCCCTAACAGGGAATTTACTTTTCTGAGTACACTTCAAGCGGGAGTATTTATATTTCATTTCACCCATTCGAGTGCGAATTCTGTGAGTGTCTTTGAAAGTTTACTCATAAAACTAACGGAACAAAAGACACATAGAACAGTGAGGATCGGGTTGAGGACTGAGAGGTCCACTAAGGCAGCCTTCTGCTCAGAAAGGGTCTCAAGTTTAGATTGTTATCTTAAAAGGATATGTAGTAATATACTTATAGGATTAAAAGATGACCATCTAGTCAGTGTGGTGGCACATTCTTATAAGGCAATAGAATCAGCCATTCTAGGCTACACAGAGAGCAGGAGGTTGCTCAGTGACCCCACCCGAAAAAAGAAGGAAAATGATTATTCACAGTAAACATTTTGCTTTCAAGCCATGTCAGTGTAGCACACTCGTATTTTTTTTTTTTTTTGTGAATACACGTAGCACACCAGAAGTTGATTAGCTGATACCACCCTGTGAATTGAGGTAATACATTAATTGATAAATTTTTAAAATATTAATTTAAAACACCTTCCTGCAATGATCTTGTCAACATCAAAACATGTTAACTTTATTTTTGCTTTTCAGTTCTAAGTTTTGTAATGCAAACATTTAAAAAAAAAAAGCCATATTAGGGATTGTTATTGGTACCTTTGAAGCTCTTTCTCACCTTTGTCCTCCAAATGTGACCCAAATTTTCTTGTACCTCTATTTCTTTTTATTAAACTGGCATTTTATTTATTTGTTTGTTTGTTTGTTTGTGTATGTGCCACAGCATAAGTATGGAAGTCAAATGACAACTTGTGGGAGTCAGTTCTCTCTACCATTTGGATTTCAAGGATTGAACTATGGTCATCAAGATTGATGGCAAATGCCTTTACCCTTTGAGCCATCTTGTCAGCCTAGGCTATTCTTCTCTTACCTCCTCACTTTATCTTCATCCAGAAACAGCACTGATTGTCTTGCACCGGTCAGTGTTTTATACTGGCAGTCACTGTCACTGACCAAGGGATGCACATGAGGCATATGCTCCAGCTTGACAGAGTCGAGAGTTCTTCTGTTCCTTCTCTGACTTAAAAGAGGAAGTGGATACCTTAGACCATGAGGAAAATGAACTATAAGACAGCTTTAGATCAGTACCCCAGGAGCTGGAATGCTCTATCACACATTCCCAGATTTGCCAATTGTGAGCCAGATGTTTCTGAGGACCCTCTGTGGGTGTGGTTAACAATTTCTGGCACTTTGAAAAGAGATTTTTAAAAAGTAATTATGTGTTAGTCACATTGTCTTAACAGTTTTCTGTAACTCTGAAATGGAATCTCTTAAATATTTACTATTTAGTGTTTTTAAAACATCTGATGTAGCAAAGGGCCAACTCTGGCTGTCTTAGGACATGCGATTTGTGAGTTTGGTGACAAACATCATGTAAGGACAAGTACCTGCAACAGCCTCTGCAGTTCTGCATTACTCTAGTGTCACAGTCCTCAACTCCCAAGAAGTTTGCCCCAAATTTCAGGAATAGTTAAATGGGCTGAGAGATTGTGGTACCGAAAGCCTGGTTATCCAGACCTCTGCTTTACATTTGTGGTTTGATTTAAAAATGATAGATTTAGGGCAAAATCTAAGATAGAGCAAAACTTAGAAAGGGTGAGCTGAATAGTGTGTGAACAACCAAGTTGGAAAAAATATGTTGGATAAAAATGGATTGTATACTTCATTCATGTTGAAAAGTGTCTCCTAAATACAAGGAAATCCTCAACCATTGGCTCCCACCCTGTTACAGTCTGAGAGTAGATACTCTTGGTAGCAGCCACAGACACTACTCCAACCTCGCAATGCATGCAACAGCCACCGCATGACACCCCTAACAAAGGATGCTTAACTCTGGGTATTCATTGCACCAAGCTGAAAAAAAATGCTGTTGTATCACAGGTGCTAACAAAGAAATACATATTGTAGCTGGTGCCTCTTTCTGACTCTTTTGCTCAGTTTTTCTCAGTATTTTCACTCCATTTCTTACATGTGGAAGGGGGCCTGAATTTTGGCAAGCTTTCTCATTAAGCTTTGGCTTTACTAGAAAAGTTGATAAATTTTGGAATTAGCCTCATGTTTTTAAGGTAGATAGTCCATAACCACCATGGACAGTGTTTTCTGGGAGTCTTGCCCCATCCTATGACATGTCTAGGGAGCACTTTAGCTTCTATTTTCCTGGAAGAGTCTATGTGTAACCCCTTTTCAGCTTTGCAGAACTGTCTAGGAGTGCAACATGGAGGAAGAATCCACATGCCACTTGTACAAGGAAACCCTCCTCATCTGTGGTAATAACATCACTCCAGTGCTATGCAAGGCTACATAAAGAATGAAAACTCAGGATGTAGACATCATTTACTCCTGGGGTAAACACTGTTACACAAGTTGGGGTACCTAACGGGCCACTTCCAGCTTATCCCTTTCCCCTGGTAGCATTTCCAGGATAACTGACCTCTGGAGTATTTGGGGAGCTTACTAGCAGCTGCCTAGGCTGAGGCTGCCAGCTTTAATCATTCACTGTCCCTCCCCTGTAAAGACAGCAAAGAGAATCAGCTCAGCAAGGCTGAGAGGGCATGAAATTGTGTTAAGCAACACTCACGACAATGACTAGATTTGCTATTTTAAAGTAAATGACTAAATGTCTTCTTCTTTCCCCCACCCCCACCCCTGAAATTGTAATTTTCCTGTGCTGTTGAGTGTAAAGGTGACCGTGCTGTGGTGGGATCTCAGTGGTTTGTAGTCGACAGCTAATCAGGTTGATTCATTTGGTGAGGTGGGCAGTGAGCTCAGTTATAAAACAGAATTGAGTTCTTACATCACCGAGCTAGAACACCATACATTTTTTCCCTTCCTACCTTTTGAAGGAAGAAAATTGTCATGCAGACTCCTCAGAAGAGTGTTGTAGATACGAGGTGTTATCAGTGTAGCAGAAAACACAGTCAGCCGTGGAACAAAAGCTACTTTCCTTCCTGAGTTTGCCAGTACTCTTTCAGTAACGTATGCAGCTGCTGTTGCTAATCGGAATAGGAGGTTTTGGTAGGACCCATCCTGGCTTTCTTGTAGTTCCATCCCACAGCTAGTGGACTGGAAAATGCACATTTACTTACTACTGATTGCACTAGAGCAGATCAGTATTACCAACATTCCCCACAGGATGGCATCCATCAGTTAAAAACAAAATGTGCACTTTAGCAGAGCTCATAAAAATAGAGATGGATTAAATTTTCTATTAGGTTTTACAATATTTAGGGTTTATTTTGATACACACTTTAAACTTGACAATAGTGAGGGAGGAGAGAGGACGTTTTCTGGGAGCTGGTACTCATGGAGAGCTGGAGTCTGTGGTTTGTGCAAAGGTAGGAATGGGACTCAGGGCAAGGAAAGGGATGTTATCCAACAAAACTTAGCATCTAAGATCCCCAGATCACCAGAAGGCCATTGACTGAATTACTTTATTTTCCTCTATTAGAAATTAGCAACTATTGGGAGATCAAATCAGAACAAAAAGAGCCTCGTGCTAAATAAAAGAGGGAAACACATGATGATGATTTTGAATTGGATTAGCTAAAACCAGGGGACTTTAATATTTTCAGTGTTTTACCCTTGTGAGTAGTGAAAGTACAGAATATAGTGTTTTTCCCACATGACCACAGATATTAATATGTCACCCATAGACCTCTCTCTTTTTCTCTTTTTCTCTCTCTCTTCCCTTTCCTTTTTATTTTTTCATTTTGTTTTAGTATGGGGAGAGGTCTCTAAAGAAGGGATAATGTGTTTAAGCCAGGATTAGAACACCAGCACTAGAACAAAGGCAGTGGCCAGTGTGCTGCTGATAAAGAACCAGCAGGAAGAAACAGGTTTGAAGCTGTGCAACCACCTTAAAAATTTATGTTGAAGACTAACAAAAAGAGAAAGAGTTTCTTTGTGTGTGTGTGTTTAAGGGAGGGTGTACATATGTTAATGCTCATGCACATTCCTGGAGAAGAGAGGCTAACCTTAAGTTAGTCTGTCTGTCTATCTATCTATCTATCTATCTATCTATCTATCTATCTATCTATCTATCTATCTATCTATCTATCTATCTATGTTATAGTATGTTATAGAGTCTCTAACTGCCCTGGAACTTGCCATTAAACTAAGCTGATTGACCAGAGATCTAGGTGTCTCAGTCTCCACACTGCCAGCCCTGGGTCACCAGTGTGGACCAGCATAGCTGGCTCTTTTAGGTAGGTGCTTGAGGTCAAACTCAGGTCCTTATCTCTTACACAGCAAGCACTCTATTGACTGAGCTATGTACCTAACCTCCAGATAGTACAGTTTTCTAAGGATGGTTTATTCACCTTCAAAGACAGGGAGATGTTCACTGTGCAATAAACACAACTGGGACTGGTTGCCAGGTCGGGAAGTTGAGTCACACTTGATTCTGTGATGGATGGAATCAGAGTTTCTTGAGTTTCCTCAGCTTCTGTCCACTGGGCATTGACCATTGCTAATCCCTACACAGTAAGTACCACTGTATTCTCCAGAGACAGTCTCCCTTTGTCTTGCTGCTTCTTTGTCCATCATATCCTCGAGGACTTTTATGGCTAAACCTGTCAAACACACTTCCCCATCAACTTAGAAAAGACACCAATGTTGTCCTGGAGGAGTTATCACCTCACTGGGGACAATGAAATCACAGTTCATTTTCCCACTACCAACTGCCAGTTCATTTCAACTGCTAAGTGTCTGGGAGTTCCATTACTGAGAGAGGGAAAAATAAGCCTTTCTATATTTTCATCTCCCTGTGAGGTATCTAGTACAATTCATAGAAAACTACAATGTTGTCTTCTCTGAATTAGCCCAACTCTCACAAACATAGGTATTTTATTCTTAAAAAATCAAAACAGAGAGAACAAAGCTATTAGCTATAACATGTTTATGTCTGAAGAATCTCTAGTCCCAGTTAGAGATACTGTGAACTGTACCTGGCCTGTGAGGGAAGAGTCTTAGGAGATCTTGTGTAAAGCACTGAAAACAGGAAATGTAGAGATGCTGATGTGCTAAGGGCTGGGAATTCTGCATTTTATATTCACCTCCCCCCAAACCCAGTGATTTTTGAAGGTGAAAACCAGTTAACTCCTAACCAAACACAGGAGCCTTCTCTGTATCTGCCAGTACACTGAGACTGGAGGATTGACATCATGACTGTGACAGTATTTAAGTTCAGCTATCCGACCTCTTGCTGCTTGGTTTGAGAATTGTAATAAGCATGCTACACATGTGGGAATGTGCTAGCACAGTGTGTTTTAAATCACTATGCAGGTTGATGTTGAAAAGGATGCTAAGAGACAATATTATTATATACTGTGAAAGCTTAATCCTCTTTTTATGCTCAAAAAGTTTGCTTACCAGTATTTTGAAACTAGGCACCTGTGACAGCTAGGCATGCCTACTACATCTCTTAGGTGTGATTATTTACCAAGAACAAAATGTCATCGGGCCATGGTGGCAATACTTTCATCCTCCCGAGTCCTAAGTTCTATGATGACATTCCATTAGGCAAAGAAAAGGAAAAAAAACAAAAACAAAATAAAATCCCAGTCTTTTCTTTTTGATACTATCAGCATGTAAAACTGTAGGCGTGAAAGGACCTTGACATCTCTGTTAGTAAGTAAACAGAGTGGTTACAATTGTTCTGACAAGAGGGTACAGAGGATTGTGTTTGGGCAGGCTCTTTTCTCTTTGTCTCCTCCAGCATTCTCTCCAGTTTGACAGGCCGATTGGATTGCAGAGGCCAGTGAAAACATCCATGTCTCTCAGGTTGAAAGCGTTTGCTCAGCATTGTGAGGGTGACTTTCATGCTGGTGGGTGTCAAGTCATACAACATGAAAAGAGGCAGCCGCCCTGGGCTCAGCCATCACTTTCCTTCGAGAGCAGCTCTGACGAACAAGTGGCCAATTAGGAGCTGAAGACATTTGACCACCACTGGCAGCATCTCTTTCTGACTGCGGTGTTACTCCTTAGACTAAGCCATACTGAGAGGCAATGGAGACACACACACGTCACGTGTTCTTAGAAGACAAGCAGTCATTTCTCACTGGTGCTAGCATGTTGTTCACCTTGAAAATCAGAAACTCATCACATTCTTTTTCCCAGTCTGTTAACATATTCGTTGTGTGTGTGTATGTGTGTGTGTGTGTGTATGTGTGTGTAAAGGAATATGCATACACATATACACATACATACATACACAGGGGAGGAGAGAGAAGGGGGGAAGGGGGGAGAGAGAGAGAGAGAGAGAGAGAGAGAGAGAGAGAGAGAGAGAGAGAGAGAGAGAGAGAGAGAAAGAGAGAGAGAGAGAGAGAGATATGCTGTGACAACATATTTCCTTAGGTCACAAAATTCAGATCTAGGTCAACATTTTGAAGAGACTATCCAGGAATCTACTAGCTTTTGCCTCATACAAAGCTACCCAGACAGCAGTGACTTCAACAGCTGTAAGAGAGTTTCATGAAATTACAGATCAACTACTTGGACCAGCTCAGCTGACTCTTCTGGCCTTTAATGTGTTAACTCATGTGTACATGGTCACCTGCCAGGTTGACTTCTCACTGATTCTCCTAGAATGACTTCAGTTGCTACGATATATTTCTGTACCATGTGGAGTCTCATCTAGTGAACAAGGTAGGGCTTTGTTGCATTCTGTTTGGGTGGGGTTCCAAAAAAAAAAAAAGAAGAAGAAGAAGAAGAAGAAGAAGAAGAAGAAGAAGAAGAAGAAGAAGAAGAAGAAGAAGAAGAAGAAGAAGAAGAAGAGAAACTAGATGTGTTGAGGCTTAAGTTTAAGGTGATCCACTGTTTCTTTGTTTTTGTTTTTTGTCTTTTTTGGGTGTGTGTGTGATATGGTTTATTGAGCTTATAGTTCTACATCATTGTTCTTCATTAGAGGGAGTCAGAAGAGGAAATCAAGCAGGGTAGGAACTTGAAGGCAGGAATTGGGGTTCAGGGCTCTGGCCTGGCCTGGCCTATGATGGGGTATGAGGCTTCTACCAGAGGCATGGCTGTCCCACATTTTGTTGTTGTTGTTTGTTTGTTTGTTTGTTTGTCTTTGTCTACATTCTGCAGGCCAATGATTACTATGTAGGTATAAATTTAAGAGGATAAGAGTAGATCTGCTTCTTGAGGTGGAAGAGATAGAAATTCAGTCCCAAAGGAAATAAATTCAGGGTGAAGGAGTAGGTCCATTTTGTAATTTATTGTAAGAAATTAAAAAATAACTTCTTGTATGGTTTCTATGGATTGTTTATAACTTGTACAATTCTTAATTTTGTTATTTTATTAGGTCTGTTATGCTTCTTAAGTTCAAGTATTGGGATCAATTTTATCTGGGTCTCATTTGTAATTTAGTGTATAAAGTCACAAAATTATAGAAAAAAGTTTAGAAATTACAAAAAAAAACCAATTATACATTTTTCCTTTTACATGCATATATTTGTACTACAGCTGATCTCAGGTTTGGACAGACTGTGCTTAATTACTATAGAAAGTCACTGGGTTGCCTATTTCTTCCACATGTATGGACCACAATGAACACAGACTAGTATGGTTTTTGCATAGAGTAAAAAAGCCATACGATTCCAAAGAGGTGGATCCATCTGCCTCTTCCCTGGAAGAAAGCTTTGTAATTTATAAAGTTCTGTGGTGTAATATTTGTGCCACTTTTAAATTCATATGTTGAAACCTTGTTCCACAGAATGATGAATTTAATTAGCAGAGACTTTGGTGGTGGCTAGATTAAAGGGCAGAGCTCTCCTGGATTACACTAGTACCATTAAAAAGAAGTCCCCATTTTCTCCACAACCTCGCCAGCATCTGCTGTCACCTGAGTTTTTGATCTTAGCCATTCTGACTGGTGTGAGGTGGAATCTCAGGGTTACTTTGATTTGCATTTCCCTGATGACTAAGGATGTTGAACATTTTTTAGGTACTTCTCAGCTATTCAGTGTTCCTCAGATGAGAATTCTTTGTTTAGCTCTGTACCCCATTTTTAATAGGGTTATTTAGTTCTCTGGAGTCTAACCTCTTGAGTTCTTTGTATATATTGGACATTAGCCCTTTATTGGATATAGGATTGGTAAAGATCTTTTCCCACTCTTTTGGTTGCAATTTTATCCTACTGACAATGTCTTTTGCCTTACAGAAGCTTTGCAATTTTATGAGGGCCCATTTATCAATTCTTGATCTTAGAGCATAAACTATTGGTGTTCTGTTCAGAAAAATTTCCCCTGTGCCCATGTGCTTGAGGCTCTTCCCCACTTTCTCTTCTATTAGTTTCAGTGTATCCGATTTTACATGGAGGTCCTTGAACCATTTGGAACTGAGTTTTGTACAAGGGGATAAGAATGGATCGATTTACATTCTTCTACATTCTAACCGCAAGTTGAGCCAGCACCATTTGTTGAAAATGCTGTCTTTTTCCCACTAGATTGTTTTAGCTCCTTTGTCAAAGATCAAGTGACCATAGCTGTATGGGTTCATTTATGGGTCTTCAATTCTATTCCATTGATCTACCTACCTGTCACTGTACCAATCCCATACAGTTTTTATCATGATTGCTCTGTAGTACAACTTGAGGTTAGGGATGGTGATACCCAAGAAGTCCTTTTATTATTGAGAATAGTTTTCACTATCCTGAGATTTTTGTTATTCCAGATGAACTTGGAAATTGCTCTTTTTAACTCTATGAAGAATTGATTTGGAATTTTTATGGGGACTGCACTGAATCTGTAGATTACTTTTGGCAAAATGGCCATTTTTACAATATTAATCCTGCCAATCCATGAGCATGGGAGAACTGGAAATCTCAGTTTGGTGGTTCCTCAGGAAATTGGACATAGTACTACCAGAGGACCCAGATATGACAGAAGTAGAGGCTAACAGCCATCCATTGAACTAAATACAGGGTCCCCAATGAAGGAGCTAGATAAAGGACCCAAGTAGCTAAAGTGTTTGCAAACAACAATATGAAATAACTAGTACCCTCAGAGCTCCCAGGAACTAAACCACCAACCAAAGAGTACACATGGTGGGACTATTGGTTCCAGCAGCATATGTATAGTAGAGTATGGCTAAGTTGATCATCAATGGGAGGAGAGGCCCTTGGCCCTGTGAAGGATCTATGCCCCAGAATAGGGGAATGCCAGGGACAGTAAGCAGGAGACAGTGGGGTGGTAAGCAAGGGGAGGAAACAGGGGTTTGTTCTTGTTGTTTTTTGTTTTTTGTTTTTTTGTTTTTAGTTTGGAGGAGAAACTAGGAAAGGAGATATCATATGACATGTAAATAAAGAAAATATCTAATAAAAAAAGAAGAAAAAAAACACTCCTAGGCATATACCCAGAAGATGCTTCAACATGTAATAATAACACATGATCTACTATGTTCATAGCAGCCTTATTTATAATAGCCAGAAGCTGCAAAGATCCCAGATGTCCCTCAACAGAAGAATGGATACAGAAAATGTGGTACATCTACACAATGGAGTACTAATCAGCCAATAAAACCAATGACTTCATGAAGTTCTTAGGCAAATGGATGGAGCTAGAAAATATCATCCTGAGTAAGGTAACCCAATCACAAAAGAACACACATGGTATGCACTCACTGATAAGTGGATAAGTCCAGAAGTAAGGAATACCCAACATACAATTCACAGACCATGTGAAACTCGAGAAGAAGGAAAACCACAGTGTAGATATTTCGATTCTTCTTTAGAAGGGGGATCAAAATATCCTTGGGAGGAGATACAGAGACAAAGTTTGGAGCAGAAACTGAAGGAAAGGCCATCAAATGACTGTCACACCTGGGGATCCATCTCATATACAGTTAACAAAGCCAGACACTATTGGGGATGCTAACAAGTGCTTGCTGACAGGAGCCTGATATAGCTGTCTCCTGAGAGGCTCTGCCAGTGCCTGACAAATACAGAAGTGGATTTTCACAGCCATTCATTGGACTGAGCATGGGGTCCCCAAAGGAGGAGTTAGAGAAAGGACCAAAGGAGCTGAAGGGATTTGCAGCCCCTTAGGAGAAACAATAATATGAATCAACCAGTATCCCTAGATCTCCTAGGGCCTAAACCACCAACCAAAGAGTACACATGTAGGGACTCATGGATCCAACTGTATATGTAGCAGAGGATGGCCTTGTAGGACTTCAATGAGAGGAGAAGCCTTTGGTCTTGTGAAGGCTCAATGCCCCAGTGTAGGGGAATGCCAGGATAGAGAAGTGGGAGTGGGTGGTTTAGTGAGCAGGGGGAGGCTGGATAGGGATTTTCAGAGGGAAAATGATGAAAGGGGATAAGATTTGAAAAGTTAATAAAGAAAATATCTAACAACAACAACAACAACAACAACAATAATAATAATAATAATAGTAATAATAATAATAATAAAAGTCGCAGAAACTTTTTACAGATTGCCTGGGCCTTTTTACAGATTGAAGCTACCACAAGAAGATGCTGTTTCTAAGGTACAGAGCTCTCACCAGGGTATAGGAACTGATGGTTTAACTTTGGAGTTTTAAGCTCACAAAATTGTGAGAAATATGTTTATGTTGATCAGTTTCCCAGGTTATGCAGTTGCATTACAAGTAGCAGACCAAATAGACTAAGATGCATGGTAAACACTCTTAGGTTATACAGTTGGCCTAAGAAGAAACAAATGATTAATGGATGCTGGATTAAAGTAGAATTTGTAGTACACCTTTATGGTGGTCCCAAAAGTGATGAAAATGACAATAAACTTTCTCTTTGGAAAAGAGGGAGTCAGAAAAAAGTATAGAGTCTTAGTTTCAGTTATCAATGTGGTATAGCCAAGAGTTATCTGAGGAACCTGATTGGCCAGTGGCCATATTTGTGAAGAACTGATTAGCATGGGAAAGTACAGCCCACTGTAGGAGGCGTCATACCTACACAAGCGGGCCTAGGCCACAGAAGAAAGGCAACAAGCAGTATTCTATGGATTTTCCTATGAATTTTGCTCCATTTCCTCCTTAAAAATTTCTCTACCAGTCATACATTTGTCCTAAGGAAGTCAATCAGACTTCCAGAAATGGTGGCCAAGGACAGAAAAGTGTAAAACAAACCATTCCTTTCCCAAATACCTTGTGGTCAGTAGCACAGGGAAACTTGAACAAATAGGGAAGACTGAGTAGTGGCCTCTGGTTTGAAGCAGAGTTGAGTGTATGTTGCCTGTGGTCTTACTCCAGGGAGCTATGTCCCTGTGTCCTTGTAATGGGCATCTCAAATGGCTCCCAGGGAAGAGGCTGGGAGCTGGACTTGGGCTGAATTTAGCTTTATTTTTACTTCATTTCTTTTTCCTAGGAAGTTGATGACACATATTATGCTTCATGTTCGCATTTACAGTTTTGGGCTCATGCATCAGTTCAGACGTTATCTCCAAGGCATAATCCCTGAGATCAGGAAGCATGATGCAGCATTATCCAGCAGCAATTATTTACTCAAGCGTTTATGATTGTTTTCTCAGAAGGTGGCCTCTCCATCTCTCAAGGAAACGACAGAACTGTTGATGAGATTTCAGTTCAGGGGCTTGGAGGTAACTTGAAGTCTAACTCGTATTCACGGGCAGATACATTTTTAAGCCGAGACTCAAATGAGAGATTCCCCCGAGGTGGATTCTGATGCTTTGTTTAACAAAGCAAAGGATGAGTCCAAATTATTCATTACCATATTCATAAGTAATCTATTTAGTAAGACAGTATGGAGATAATAATAAAAACAAATATTGAAAGAGGCTTTTACCATGTCAACGTTTTCAGCATGTACAGTTTGTCAGCTCAGCTCATTGTTAGTCTGAAATAAACGGTTCAAAATGAATGGGCATGTACTCTCCTGTGAACTGAGACAGTAAGGAATGAGGAATATGGAGGACTATGTTGTTAGGCTTACTGGGTGTGTTAAGCTTTCTGGGTGTGTGAGAAAATTTTGATAAAGAAAATCTCATTTTACAGGGCTCTCAAACACAAGATCTGCCATTATCAGCAGCAAAGTTTAAATTATCCATGTTCTTTTCAAAAAGGAAGTCAGAAGTGAGTTGGTTTGAATGAGCAGGCTCCCCTAAACAATGATGAATTTAAGGCTCAGTACACATATGAAGAGGGTTTCAATGTTAAAGTTCTTTTTTTCTTAAGCTTCAGTGTTAAACAAGTTCCCTCCTCATCCTCTTCCTTTTCTTGCTTTCATTAACTGGTATTATTTTTAAATGAAAATTCATACAGTATATGCTGACACTGATTTTCTCTCTCTTTTCCTCTTAGAACTTCTCTATCTCACACTCATCCAACTTCAGATATTTTTTTCTTTCTATTGAGAAAAGAAACAGGTAAATAAAAAACCCAAGCAAAGCAGAATAACAACCAAAAACCATTGAAAATATACAACAAAAGCACAGTAAGATCAAGCATGCCGAAAGTAACATGAAAACAAAAAATAATAAATTATGTACATGTGTAATACATACACCCACACCCACACCCACACACACACACACACACACACACACGCACGCACACACACACACACACACACGCACACACACACACACGCACACACACATACACATACACGGCAATAGGTTTGTCTTATGCTGGCCATTTCCTGCTGGGTATGAGGCCTGCCCTTAAGTGGGGTTTGTATATTTAGTGAGACTTCTTTGATGAAACTAATTTTTCCTTTGCAAGTGGTTGTCAATTGGAGATAGGTTCTTGGAAAGGGATGGAGGTTCATGTGTACTTCATCCTCTCCGCATGGAGACTTTATCTGGCTTCTGAAATTTTGTTCACAGTGTAAAAAAAAAAAATCTGTAGTTTCCATTTCTAATCTTTTTTTTTTCTCTGCCCTTCTTGACAGTGGTGTCTTTCTTTCAGAGATATAACCTTATCCCATTTGCTTAAAAGATGGCCTTTTGCTCATCAGTTTCAGTAAAAAGGTGGAAATGACAGGCAATTGAGGCTGAAAGGTGAGAAAATAAAACGTAACCACAAAGAGCTCAGTGCTGAGAACCAGCCAGCATCCCACCACATTACCAGCATCTGGCACTTCTTCGTACCCATAAAACAATACTACTCTCAGCTAAATAATGAAAATCTCACTTTTAAAAGCAATTCTATAAATTCACTACAAATAAACAAGAGCAATTGTCTGGCTGCCAATTACCATCAGAAAGCATCCATTTGCTATTGAAAGCACTTGTTTAGGTCATTTTGTTTTCTTCCTATGGCTGGTATAAAAAGTTGGACACATTAAACCTGCATTGTGTTTGGGAACGTGCAAAAAATGCTTGTCTTTACAGCACTCTATTTCAATTCTCTTGATTGTTCAGCATAATTAAAATAAAGCCTTCAAACACAAACAGCTTGTCAAACACTTCTGAAAGTTTCTCCTGACTCAGGCCTTCAGTGGGAAGAACACGTTGTAAACACTATAGACACTCTTCATTTAATGGAATATCTGCTGTAGAAAGTTAAGTTTAAGGAAACTTTAAATAAATCCAGCCATGCACTTCTCGACTTTGAATTTCCACTTTGTATTTCTACTTGTATTACAGAAAATATATGAAATAATGGTGATACTGATCAAGAGTGTGGTGATAGTGATGTTTGTGATGAAACTGATGACAATATCATGTAATTGCCAGTTATCAAGTATAGTAAACCCTATGTAAGTTCCATATTTTTTAGCTGTTAAATTCTTATTGAAAATACAGAAATGCTTGCATTTCTCTCTTAACATATACTGATCCCTTGGGTCACTATATCCTGAACAAATAGTGTAACAAGTCTTTGTATATCCTTTACCTTTTCTTTTTCTTCTTCTTTTTTTAAATTTCTTTAAATTTTTAAATTCTTCCCCCCTTTTTTAAATTGGAGTAGTATAGCTGGGTCTTCAGGTAATACTATCTCAGTTTTCTGAGGAACCATCAGACTGATTTCCAAAGTAGTTGTACCAGCTTGTAATCCCACCAACAATGGAGGAGTGTTCCTTTTTCTCCACATCCTCGCTAGCATCTACTGTCACCTGAGTTTTTGATCTTAGCCATTCTGACTGGTGTGAGGTGGAATCTCCAGGTTGTTTTGATTTGCATTTCCTTGATGACTAAGGATGTTGACCATTTCTTTAGGTGCTTCTCAGCCATTCAGTATTCCTCAGTTGAGAATTCTTTGTTTAGCTCTGTAGCCAATTTTTTAATAAGGTTATTTGATTGTCTGGAGTCTAATTTCTTGAGTTCTTTATATATATATTGGATATTAGCCCTCTATCGGATGTAGTATTGGTAAAGATCTTTTCCTATTCTATTGGTTGCCATTCTGTCCTATTGACAGTGTACAGTAAAATCTACTGTATTAGGCTTCCATGCTAACCCTCAAATATCCCTTAGTTTTCACTATCTCCATGTTTCCTCCCTTGTCATCCTCTTTCCTTCTCCTTCCCACTTGATCCCCTAGTTCTAGTCACCAAATCCATCCATGCTATCTGTTCTATTTTTCTTTTCTAGGGAAATTATCTGCCTCCCCTCCCACCAAAAAACCCCTTACAGTCCCTTGCAATATACCTAATCTCTGTACTCATATGGGCTGTAACTTGATTATCATTGACTTAATTGCACATATAAATGAATAAGTGAAAACTTGTTTGTTTGTGTGCATATGTCTGGATTACTTTACTCATGATGATTTTTTTTTTTGGTTCCATCCATTTACCTGCAAATTTCACTTATTTTATAGGAGTAATATACTATTGTGTAATGTACCACATTTTCCTCACTCATTCATCCATTGAGGAATAGTTATGTCTGTCTATTATGAAAAGAGCAGTAATGAACATGGTTGAGTAAGTGTCTCTATGGTAGGCTGAAGCATTCTTTGGGTGGATCCAAGAATGTTATAGCTAGATCTTAAGTTAGATCAATTCCCGTCTCCCTGAGTAACCACCACACTAATTTTCATCATTGCTGTACAAGTTTACATTCTCAAAGTCAATGAGTATTTCCCTTACTTCACATCTTTGCCAGTATGATTTGTGACTTGTGTTACTGACCTTAGCCATTCTGAGAGGTGTGAGATGACATCCCCAAGTAGTTTTGGTTTTCATTTCCCTGATGCCTAGATATGTTGGACATCTTTTTGTTTCTTAGCTATTTTAATTTCCCTCTATTGAGACTTCCTCTGTTTAGATTTGTACCCTGCTATACTTTTTTCTCCTTAATATCTAATTTTTAAATTCTTTATATTTTTTTATATTAGCTATCAGATGTGTAGTTGGTAAAAGGTCTTTTCCCATTCTGTAGGCAGCCAGTTTGTCAGAATGGTGGTGTTCTTTGCTGTGCAGAAGCGTATCAGTTTCATGGTTTTCCATTTATTAATCATTGATCTTAGTGCTTGTGCTAATTGTGTTCTGTTCAGCAAGTCCTTTTCTTTACAATGAGTTCAAGGCTATTCCCACCTTCTCTTTTAGTATGTTCACTGTATCAGTTTAATGTTAAGATTTTTGATCCATTTGGAGTTTTGTTTTGTGCAGGGTGATATCAATCTTTTTTCATTCTTCTACATGTATCCCTCTAGTTTGACCTGAGTCCCTTGTTGACAATGCTATGGTTTTTTCCAGAGGGTATTTATAGGTCCTTTATAGAAAGTCAGTTGTCCGTAGGTGTGTGGATTTATGTTTGGTCTTTAATTTGATTCCATTGATTGACATGTCTGTTTTTGTGCCAATATAATGTTGGTTTTATTACTATAGCTCTGTAGTACAATCTTAGTTTGTGATGACCATACCTTCAGCAGTTGTTTATCATTTCCGGATTGTTTTAGTTATCCTGTTTTTTTTCTTTTTTCTGGGTCTATAGTAATTTTATTGTAACAGAGAAACCAGCAGTGCATCTACATGATTAGAGCAGATAGTGGTTATCTTTCCCAAGGGGGGAAGTCTGAGCCAGGCTTGGCAGCACACAAACCCCAGAATAACTCCTTCTGATCCTACCCTGCTCCTCTGACTCATATGAAGAGATAGGCAGTACAGCTAGGATGAATGAAGAGGTCCAGCTGGGCAGAGGCCCCATTCCAGAAGGAGCCAATCACTAAAAAGGACACTGAAATCAAGGGCAGGGTCTCTCTCTCCATGGCTCTTTGATGAGAGAGAAGGCTACAGCATGAGCAGAAAAATTATGCTTCCCATTTTTAGATAACTCCCGATAGGATGAGGTTGATGGTCAATTGAGTAGTAGAACGGGATGAAACTCTAGGCTTATAGAATAGCAATGACAAGAAGAGGCAGGAGGACAAGATACTACGTCTTCTACTGTCCCTGTAGAAATGGCAGCAGACCTATTCTATTGGTTTTTGTAAAGTATAATTTCTGTAATGTGGTCTGCTGACACAGTTGCTCCACACCAGGAGGACAAACTGTTATTGAACTAGTTATTTTTCTCTTATAGCCTCTAAGATGAAAGATTCCACCGGGGTCCATAGAGGAGCCCCTGATAGCACCTGAGGCTTTAGGTAAAGCTTCTGACCTATTCCAGTGCTGTGGCTGACAGGTGTTCAGTGCTGTGATTTTCTTGCGTGTGTAAACTTTTAGAAAAGCTGGAGACAAAAGGATGAGGGAAAGTTCCAGATATCAGCTGTGGAAGCCTCCTCCCTGTCTCTTTTCCGAGGAATGTGTTCAATTGCCAAGCATTATGCACTGTGGTGGAAAACAGGATCTACTTACCACCATCTACCCTCCCTCTCCCTGCACGTGACTCTCACGAGAGCAAAGACTGAAGGGAAAGTGGTCTCTGTTCCTTTGCATCTGGTAATTACTTGGTGACCTGGAAAATGGCATGGGCAAGGTAGCCCACGTTGCCAGTGGTAACCCCTGCCACGGTGGTTCGGCCATCCTTTGTCAAGTAGAGCAAGAACTCCTAGGTCAGCCGCTCCACTTGCTCAGGCTTTAAGCCAGCAAAGCAGGACATGCCAGTCTGGTTGGTGATGTGCTGCCTGCCAGTTGTGGGAAGAGCCCTCTTTCTTCAGGTTGGAGACCAACTGGGTCCTCATGCTGATGAAGCAGTCAGCCATATCTTTCACCTCTTACAACCATTGCTTTCGCAAGTCTGGAGAAGTCAGGATGGTTGCTGTGATCCAGACTCCATTGAGAAGTGGGTTGGAATACAAGGGGCAGATCGTAGATGTTGTGTATATAGATGTTTTTAGATTTAACAGTTTCTTTGACCAAAGTATCGATTTCTTCTTCTATTGTTTCTTCAATGATGGAGATTCTCTCTTACATCTCTCATATCCTGTTGGTGAGGCTTGCCTCTGAAGTTTCTGTTTACTTTTCTGAACTTTTCTTTCCCAGATTTCTCAGTGTGCATTTTTCTTCTTGATTCGTGTTCCATTATCAGGTCACCAACCTTTCCTTTCTCTGCTGGTCAGAGTTTTCACAGATTTCTTTCAGGGATTAGTTAATTCCTTCCTCTTTGAGGACCTCTATCATATTTATAAAGGCTAAGGTCCTTATCCTGGTTTTCATCTATAATGTGATTCCCAGGGCCTATTATAGTAGAATTGCTGGGCTCTAGTGGAGACATATTGTCCTTGCCATTATTGATTGTGTTTTTGTGCTGGCATTTAGGTGTCAGCATTTGGGAAGTTTGTAATTCTAGGTGCTGATCTTTGGTCTTGTCATTGTTGGGTGGGTGTTTTGTGTTCTTTGGTTTCTGTTGTCCTCTTTGGTTCTTGTGAGTGTTTAGTGGTTTTGGTAGGGAGTTCTGGAATCCTGGTAGGTGTGACCACTGGCAGTTCCCTATATGTTATTGTAGTTATTGGGAGCTGACAGGAATGGACAAAGGCTTGGAGAGGGGGGCTGACAGGATCCACAGGAGGAGGGAAGAGAAAAAGCATGGTGTTCCACTGAGATCTGCTTAGTTCTTTGGGAATGGGTACAGAGAGTAGTATAGTGAGGTCACAACAAGTAGTCAGTCAGCTATAGAACAAGGGATGAAATACAGGACTGAATTCAGAATAGAGGAGGGATAGTAAATATCTGAATCTCACTTACCCGTTTCACTGTCTACTTGTTTCTCTGAAAGCCTTGTCTGGGAGGTTCCCAGAGAATCCTGGTTGGAGTTGATGTGTGGGGAGAAAGGTTGAAGAAGATCTGTGTGATCCACTGGAGATGTGAGACAAAGTGGTAGGATATCTGCTCTTTGTTGGCAGTTCCAGGTGAGAGGAGAGAACCTGGTTCAGTCGGTTCTGTCTGCTCAATGGCCCAAAAGAAACACAGGAAATCATTTAATTAAATCAGCCTCTTGTTTATATAGGGTTGAGGGAGGAGGTGGGATTTTTGGTGTGTCGAGATGATGTAGGAGGCGGGGAAGGGTGACTGACAGGACTAATGAAGTTATTCTTCATCAGTGGTAGCTTGGCAAAAGTGGGCTTAAGCAAGTCATGTTGAGTCACTCAAGTACATAAGTGAGTGAGGCAGCTCCCTGGACTTGAGCCAGGCTCAGGTCTTTCCATTAGGCCATAGATTTTTAGCCTGAGTTAGACCCAACAGTATGGAGGCTAAAGCAGGTGATCTGCTGTAGAGTTGAGGATGAGACTGGGGGATTAGATTTGGAAGAGAGGGGGTAGAGGTGAAGATCTGTAGCAAGCCTACCCACTTGTTTCATTGTCTGGAGTGGCCACTGGGTTCACAGGACATACCTGCTTGTGTTGGAACTGGAGTGATAGATGAGTGGGGAGATAGAAATTTCAAGGAAAAGATCTCAATGGTCCATTGGAGATGGGAGCAGAGAGGAAGGGGAAGCAGCAGCAGATAATCTGCTACTGAGCTGGGGATGAGACTTGTAGATTGGAGTTGGAGGAGAAAGGGGAGAGGTGAGGACCTGCAGTTAGGTTACCTGCTTTCCTGGCAAGGGTCCAGAAGCATCCTCTTATAACCACATGTACTCATTATTTCTCAATAACGTTGAAGAACACCATCAACAAAAAGGAGGGTCTATTTCTTTTGTGGTTTCTAATGTCATCTGGTAGAGGTGTCAGAAAAGTGTTAGACAAAATTACCTACTGAGAGCTATTGAAGGAACCAGTATAGAAGTAGCAAGGGACAGACAGTTATGAGTTCATTATCATTGTCTGATGTCACAGTGTGTGATTAATGCAGAAGAGGGAAAATTTCAATATTCTCCCATAAATTTATGGTTAGCCACCTATTAGGAAGCCTGAATTTAAATATTCAGATATCTGAGGAAGAGATGTCAGTATCTGTTTCTCACAGTTTTGGGGTAGTATATGAAGTCAGAAACAGTTAATAAAATCTTGGCTGATGTAGGATATATAAACTAATTCCAAACAAAGGCAAAACCAAGAAACATTGGAAAGTAACCAGTTAATTGTTATAGCCATTAATTGATTCAGCTGTTATTTTCAATTGATTAGGCCTGGAACCTAACTCCTTATGAATATTTCTTTAAAAGTTACTAAAGGAAAAAAATAGAACAAAATCAATATTCAATTCAGTTGTCACAAATACTTTATTGCCTTTGGTTACTAATACCATCTATTTGGAAGAGGTGAGCAGACATTGCTGAAAGCTCCTATTTGCCAGTGACAGAAGCTAGCCATAAAGCTGACTTTTCTATTTGTGGTTAGAGTCTAAAATGCTGAAATAGACGATCATAAAATGTGCTTTGTTCCTAGAAAATCATGCAGCTATGTGACTTTCTACACACAACATTTTTCCCTTTCTCTCTTCAGGGACTTTTCTCAAATTTAATTCTCTTCTTATACTGAACAGATCTCAGTAAATTATAACACTATGTAGTCTGTTAGTAAGTTTATAAACCCGGGATTCATATATAACATCTTATTTTCCCTACTTTCAATATTACACCTGCTACTAAATCTTTTTGAATCTACTTCATAATGTGCCTCAAGCCACACCCTTTATATCCATCAGGACTGCTACCTTCTTAATGCAATTCAGTGCCATCTCTTGGCTATACTATTGGCAATAATCCTTAAATTCATCTTTTTATTCTCTTGACCCTTTCTAAATCATTTTTCTATAAAATGTCCAGAGAAATATATTTAAATAACCATCTTAATTCCCTATTCTTTCTTTCTCTAAAAAAAAAGACCTAGAGAGATGACTAGTTAAGAGCACATACTATTCTTGCTGAGGACTGGAATTTTATTCCTGCATCCAAGTTGGATGGCTCTCAATTTTCTATAGCTCCAGCTCCAGGGGAATCCTACACGCCTGCCCATTATGAGCATGCACACACACACACACACACACACACACACACACACACACCAGTAGTAATACTAGTAAAATGTGATTGATATTTATTGTTTAATTTGTGTGTATAAGTGTGTCTATGTGTGGGTACACAGTACTTCACAGATTGCTAGCAGATATTAGAGCACAACATGTGGAAGTTGAAGCTTTCCTTCCAGCATGTGGGACCTGAGGGTGGAACTCTGGTCATCAGGCCAGGCAGCAAGCTTCTGAGCCATCCTTCTAGCTCCCATATTATTTTTAACTTAAAAATTTCAAGTGGCTGCTCGGGATGAGTAGAGTTCTGGTCAGGTGGGCAAAAAACTCAGTGGATGACAAACAGAGTTGACACAAGGAAGTGCTGAATCTGAGTGTATTATTCAAAATTGGCATTAGACTTTTACAGTCATTACAAAAGAGAAAAGAAAAATCTGGCAGCTCAGTGGTCAAGGTACATCTGAGGCAATCTAAAACACACTGGGTCTAAAGCAGCAGCCATCTCTCCTGGACAGGCGCTGCAACCCCCGGGGCCCAAGCACTTTGGGTTCAGGGGTCTGCGGACCGCATGAGGCTCAACGCTCAAATGCTCTGTCTCGAATGCTCTGCTGACTGACATACATTCTGTCTGTCTGTTTGTCTGTCTGCCTGCCTCTCTCTCTCTCTCTCTCTCTC
>NW_022196894.1:59827449-59854841 GCF_008632895.1 Mastomys coucha | reverse complement strand
CTCTCTCTCTCTCTCTCTCTGTCTCTTTCCTCTCAAGGTCCCGCCCATTCTTAGTAAAATGTCCACTGTGCTAATCTTCTGGGCTAGTAGAGACATGTCTCTGGAAGTCTCATTCTTTTTTTTTTTTTTAAATTAGATGTTTTCTTTATTTACAATATCTCCTTTCTCAGGTTCCACCTCCAAAAATTTAAATAAATAAATAAAATAAAAAAAACAAAAACTAAAACAAACCCCTGTTCCCTCTCCCTCCCACTGTTCACCACCCCACCCCCTCCTGTTTACTGGCCCCATTCTTGCTAATTCCTAGGAGTGGCTCAGCTACCTTAGTGACTGAAAATGAGGATTTTATTTGACCTTGCCCTGGGATAATTCTCCCATTCTGTAAGCTTCAATGCCCTACCCTCTTTCACTATCTCCCTAACAATGCTGGAGGCAATTAGTCTAGACGGGTAACATTCTTTATGAAATTCCAAGCCAGGGTTTGGCTAAGATGTTGGAACCTTGGTAAAGGTCAGAGAGCAATGTCCAATTTTGTCTAGCTATTAGTAAATCATATCTTGGTGGGCACCTAGCACTCGAGTTTGCAAGGACTGTATCGGGGCTACCTTTGAGTTAGGGGATGCTATGAATGAACTCCAAGAGACTGGTTTCCTTTGAAGCTTTTGCCTCTGGTTTGTGCCAAGCTTTTGGTCTCTTGCCAAGCTTTTGGGCTCATCACAAGATTTCATTGGAGTAGGCATGACAAAGTAGCTTCACAGAAGACTTAGAATGAAATTTGAACCCTAATTTTAGACTGAGGGCCTTAGTTGAAATGTCTTTTTTGCTAAGATCAGGTGTAGTAGAGGATAATTTTCCCTTGCTTTATTAATATTCAGATAACTGGAGAAAGTACAAGTTGCTTACACACTTACCTCTCTCTGGGATTGGTTGCTGTCCTGGTTAGTTTCATATATCAACTTGCCACGACCTAGAATCATATGAGGTGAGAAACTCAACTGAAAAACTGTCTAGTTCAAGTTGGCCTGTTAGTATGTGTGTGGGGTCTTTTATGTTAATTGATGTAAGAAGATCTAGCCCACTGAGGGTAGCACTATTCCCTACACAGGAGTTCTGGGCTGTATAAGCTAAGAGAAATATAACTAGAAAAATGGAGGGAGCATGGGTCTATCTATCTATCTATCTATCTATCTATCTATCTATCTATCTATCTTTCTATTAATCTTTGACAGTGGTTGTAATAGTCTTAAATATAATAAATAAATAAATAAATAAATAAATAAATAAATAAATGTAATAGTCTCCCTTGATATACTTCAAGGATGGATGGTAACCTGGAATTGTAAGCTAAACAAGTGCTTTCTCCTTAATGTTGCATTTTGTTAGGGTATTCTATCATTGCAACAGAAAAGAAAATAGAACAGTTTTGCCACACTTTCTTTCAGGGTTCTAAACTCCATGCTCCTAGAATCTATAATTTCTTTCTCCCTGTCCCTATAGGTCAAGACGAGACAATGCATTCCAACCATTACTATGCAGCTATTACATGTCACCACTTGTATCATACCCAATCCTTCTGATGTAGTCTTCTATTAAACTTTCCATGAATTCACCAGATTGTGTGCAAAATCATTTTCCTGCTAGTAACCTGGCTGACAAAGTGCATGGTAGGAGGGGTGGATCTGAACTCAAGTTCATGAACTGGATACATTCACACAAACACATGTAGGCAACATGAACATGAGTGATACATAATGAGAGAGTCCTTATGATTATTCATATTGCTTTTGTATGGCCTAGGCTTATGTGTGGTTAGTTAGAGGGCAAGAGATGTAGAAGTAGTGTGGTATGCTATTGGACATGTGGTAACTGTAACAATTCTTTTTAAAATTTAATTTAATTTCTTTTTTCACTTATTCACTTTAGATCCCACTCACTCTCCCCATCTTGATCACCTCCTCAACAACCCTTCCTCCATCCCCCATCCCCTTCTCCTATGAATGGGTAGGGTTCCCTCTATGTACCCCTTTACCCTCGTACTTCAAGTCTCTGAAAGGCAAGGCACTTCCTCTCCTATTTAGGTCAGACAAGGCAGCCCAGTTAGAAGAACATATCCCCCACACAGGCAACAGCTTTTGAGATGGCCCTGTTCTTGTTGTTTGGGACCCATAAGAAGACTAAGCTGCATATCTGCTAGATATATGAGGGAAGGCATACGTTCTTTGGTAGACCATGAAAATGAATGGAAATCTTCAACTGATGGGGGTGAGGAGCTGGGAGGGTGCATTTCCAGGATGAGACAGAGATCTGGGAAAAGGGAGATGCCTAAGGATCAATGGAACCTAAAGAAGTCACCTCCTGTAGCCAGCCTGGAACCACCGCCCCCAGTGGAGTGATAAAGTCACCAACCCACCCACTAAACTTTTAACCCCAAATCTGTCTATAAGACACTCAGGCACAAGGGACGGAGCAGACTGAGGGAATGGGCAACCAAAAATCATCCCAACTTGAGATCCATCTCATGGGCAAGCACCAGTCCTTGACATGATTAATGATACTTTGTTATGTTTGTAGAGCAAATTGTCCTCTGAGAGGCTCCACCCTGCAACTGACTCAGACAGATACAGGTACCCACAGTCAAACACTGGATATTTTTGGGGGACTCTTATGGAAGAATATGAGGAAGAATTGCAGGCCCCAAAGGCGATAGGAACGCCGCAGGAAGACGAACAGATTCAACTAACCTGGACTCTTGGGGCTCTATCTGAACCACCAACCAAAGAACAGTAATAATTTTAATGATTGCACATCATCTGGCCTTTCATGATGTCTCTGGATATCATATTCAATAAAAAGGACAAATACAAAGTTATAAAAATCCAACATTCAGAAAACAAGGATTTTTTTTTTTTTTGAGACAGGGTTTTCTGTGTGTCCCTGGCAGTACTGGAACTTGTCAGGGTAGCCACATACTCAGAGATCCACCTGCATCTGCCTCACAAACTCTGGGGTTAAAGTTGCACTACCACCACTAAGCTAAGCTCATGAGGAAACTCTTTAAGTGGAACTTATCATTCCCTGCAGTCAGAGAGAAGATATGACTAAAAACCAAGGCTAGGATTTGTGTAGCAGTGTAGCAGGCAGTGCCAAGTCTCAAATAATTTCATGGGAATGCAGACTCTTATTTTTTAACTCTACGTTAGATTATCTTCAAATCCTCCCTACTTTTCTCAAGTGAAACTTTAGACTGTTACTAGTGAGCTGTCAGACAAAGAAGTGCCAAATCTGTTTACCTCTATGACTATCTATGATAGACTACTCATAACAAAAGAGGGCTAATAACATGAATGCATATGCTTCCTTCTTTGGATAAATGTTAACAGGGCTCCTATGGTTTCAGGATTTCCTCAGTCTGTCAGGAACCTGTATAGAAGTGGTCTCTGTGATTATTAGATCAAGAAGGATGAAAAAACACTGATTAGACATGAATGATATTATTCACCCAATGGAGATGATAGAATTTAATATCTTGGATCATGATATTTTAAATAATTTAACCAATTAGATTGACTAAGCTTGTCACCAAAACAATGGAAATGGTGAAATGTCCTTGACCTAATAGTCCAAGAGAGAGAGAAGAAGAAGAAAGAACAGCCTTCCAGCTACTTACTACTACAAAATTTTCAGATATCCAGTGAAACTCAAGAAGGCACTAAAATGCCTTTGTGAAGGGTTGTCATTGTTTGACAAAACTCGGTAGTGTCTGGACACTGTGGGCCAAAAGTCATGATTGTAATCTTTTTTTTAACTCACTGCCATTAATGAGATTTATCTACCAACTCCAGTTTCTGAGAATTTAAGGAATACCTAAGCATCATTCTGAAGACTAGAGAACAAACTTCATTTTAAATATCTTGACATCCTCAGATCATCCTCGGATCAGCCACTTTTATTCAATATAAGAGTATGAACTAAATTCTAGGAAATAAAAAAACCCTATTATTTATTTATTATCCATTTCAAGACTTTGTTCTTTTTGGTCATAATAATTAAAAATTGTCTATTTGTTATTTGCTTTTCAGTTCTTGAACTGTTATAAAAACACACCTATTTATGTGTATGTAACTGGAACTATATTGTTATTGTTTTAATTTGAAATGTCCCCCACAGGCTTATGCATTTGAATGCTTGTTCCCCGATAGTGGTGATATTTAGGGAGATTGTGAAACCTTATGGCAATGGGATCTGGCTGACTGAGGTGGTCACTACAAGTGGACCTTTGATGTTATAGTATAGCCTCGCTTCTGTCCTTGCTCTACCCTGATCTGTCAAGCAGTTAACACATCATCTTGCAAGCCCCTCTAACCATAGATGGGACTACTGGAGCTACCATGTCTTCCTCTCTATAATGGATTATATCCTTTATGTTGTGAATGCACATAAATCTCTCCCCCATAAAAGTGTTTCTGTCTGGGATTCTCTTGAAGTAGTGCACAAAGTGCCAATACACATCCATACATATGGGCACATCTGTTTTGAACAGAAATTGAATAGATTGAAAGAGGGCTGTGGATATACAAAAGATTAAGTTTGTGTTTGATAGTCTCTGAGGAGGGCTATGGATGACTAGTAGTTGGCTAGTTACTTTGGAGTGGTCCTTTCTCTGTCTGAAATTAAGTGATGAGTTATTACTATGTTTTTCCATATAAGTTATATTTACTGCATTAGCAATTGCTTTAGTCAAGCCTCTAAGTACTTTATGGTATCAAGGTAATATTGAAAAACAAAAAACAAAAACAAAACCTCAAACCTTTTATCATCCTGGCTGGTTGGCTGGTTTACTGATTGGCTTTGCATTGTGCTCATAGGTGAGCCTCTTCGCTCTAATGAGCAGGAAGAGTAACTTCATGCAACATTAATCTCAAAGAAAGGAGGAATTAGGCATTTCTGAATCTCTGTGATTATCTCAGGTTAATAAACATTCCTTTCTGTAGCTTGAAGCTATGAAAACCAGCTATTGTATGAACAATTTGTAATATTTAGAAATGTTTTTTTCTATAAGACAGACACATACATAATGAACATTTGTGTTTTCCAGAATGAATCAAGTATTTAAAACTTTGCTACAGGCTTCTAAAAGCAACCTTTTCAATAAAGGCATGTTTTCTTTATATTAATGATAATAATTAGAAGCAATAACTAACATTTATTGAGTATAATCACTTTGTGTTATTACCATAATGAACTATCTGAGACAGGTAACTTCATAAAAGCATTACTTAACCCACAGTTCAGAGGTTCAGTTTTTAAGATGGAAGAGACTCAATTATTTGTACTTTAGTTGGAGAGGTTGGTAGAAAACTATGACAAGGGGATTTGTCAAAGTGACCAGTCACATGATACAAGAGAAAGAGAGAGAGAGAGAGAGAGAGAGAGAGAGAGAGAGAGAGAGAGAGAGAGAAGAGAGAGAGAGATTCTGAGAACCATAGACTGTCATCGAAATTCAAGCTCCAGACCATAGTACTGACTTATTTTTTTAGTACTTGACACTAAATACTTTATACTTTAAATAAATAACTTTATTTCATTTCAGAAATGTATAGTTACTCTTATGACTTTTGTTTCACAGATGCAAAGGATATCCCCAGGCATGTAAATTCCTTGCTCAGAATATCACAGGGGGGCTAATGATGAAGCTTAGTTGGTAGAGTGCTTGCTTAGAATGCATAAGGTATTGAGTTTGATCCACAGCATTGCCTAAATGGGTCATACTAAAAACTGGTATGCTTGAAATCTCAGAACTTGTTACATAGCCAACTGTAAGCCAATCTGTACTACATGAGACCATTTCAAAATATAGACAAATTAACCAAAAGCAACTCTTCATGGCTCATATGCAGAAAGTAGTCCAGAACTTCAACGTACAATGATATTGATAAAAAAATAGATTGAACAACAGTTATAGAATTAAAGCTACAGTTTTAGGATTTGAGAGAATTTCTCCATGATAAGTGGTCAAAATATCACACTTGCCCCTCAGCTGATAGAGGATCTGGAACTCTAATAAATGGTAATAATAGCTTGGTGCTACTGAAGGAGCAAGACGAGGGAAGAGACAGAGTAGAATGAGAGTAGAATGTTTTAGATTATTGGGGTATTCCTTCACAGAGGCTCATGGATATGGAGTTCAATCCCTGAACCCTCTTAAAAAAGGGGGAAAGAATTTATTACACCAAGTTGTGGATCATATGTGCCTACAACAAATGTGCCCTCCTTACTTAATCCCAGATTAGAATCTTTAAAATGATGAGCCAAATGAGTCTTTTCCCTTCATGAGTTGATTTGTTCTAGGCAGCTGGCTAACCCAACCCAGTTCAGTCAGACATACCACCTGCAGATTTCGTTAAACAATGCAAATTCCTTCCTTAGGGTGTCTATGCTTAGTATTACATCCTTTACATCAGTGCTGACTATGATGTTTAAGTGACTCCTTGACCTACTCCAGGTCTCTGCTCCTTGGAAGGGCATTCCCTGACCAGTCTCCCAAAATTACTGCCCTCCATCATTCCTGAGTTCCTGTTTGGGTCTGCTGTTCTTTCCTAATTTCCCCCTTCTTCCTGTATTTCCTTTCATTATTTTTAATGTGTCACTGACATTATACTATACATCTCCTTTTTTTCTGTCTTACAGCAATATGAAAAGAGTATTTACCCAATATTTGTTTTACATTATCACTATTACTATTTGTGTGTGTGTGTTCCATGGCACATGTGTGGAAGCCAGAGTACAAATGTAGTAGAATCAGTTCTTTCCTCTTGTCTTTAAGGGGGTTTTAGGGATTGAACTCCAGTGGCCTGGGCTTTAAAATAAAAGACATTACCTTCTAAGTTCTCTCATTGGCTCATATTCAACATTTATGCAAAGAACATTTTTTTTCTAAACAGCTCAATGAAATCAACCTCAAATATTCAGGCTGTAAGAAAAGGCAACTTATTTTCATAGGTTTTTGTAAGGCAACTAAAGAGTATTTTTGGTACCTAACATCAATCATGATTATTATTTAGTTGTGAAGTCTCCTTAGTTTCATGTGTTTTATAACCCTTTATTTGCCTGACAGTGTTCATAATATAAGGCAGTTGTTTAGCAAAATGTACTATAATTTGTAGTTGCCTTCTCTTTGTTCCTAGTTTTGTGTTAAACATTTTTTTTCAGGAGTATTATACAGCCTTGGTATTGTGCCTTTGGGTCACATCCTGTCTAGAGGAACATAATCTTGATTTGTTCCACTGTTGATGGTGCTTTCTTAGATTCCTCTGATCAGATTCAGCTCCCGTGCTGAAACCACCATTGCTTTTCTTTGTAAATCTGGAAATAATGTGCTGAGTGAATCTAGCACAGTGTGGGGAACTCTCTGCTCCTTTTGGGGAAGAGGCTGCTCTTTTTTGTTAAGAATAATTTTCCCTTCTACCTTCTATGTGTTTAATCACATCTCTGTCAATGCAGTGTGTTCTACTTTATTCCTTTTCTTAAATGTGAACAATTGTCCCACAGTTTGTCAGTGGGATCCTTCTGTTTAGTTCCTGTGCTTTTGTTGCTGTTCTCACTAATCCTTCAGTGCTGTTTGCTTTCTGACAGAATAAGAACCTCTAAACACACCAGTGATTTTCTTCCTGCATAGGCCATTTCATCCAGGATCACTATTTCCCTCACAGGGAAAATGACATTTGGACATGAAGATATTGGAACTGGGGGAACACCTTAATGTTTCCGTGGGCATGAGCAATTTTCTTTTCTGTTCTGGCATCCCCACACGCATTGCTCCACACTTGGTTCCCACTTGCTTAATTTTGGATTTTATACAACTAAAGAATGTTCCCTCATTGTCTTTTCATTGGCAGAATATTGAATTTCAAAGGCTAGTACCTAAAATCTACGTGCTTCCTAAAGGTTGTCAGATGTAGAGAATCCCTTCCTTCTCTGACATCATGAGAGCTCTGACAGCATCTGCTGCAGTCTGACTTTTTTCAATCACTTCTGTCTTTTGTCTGAGTCTTACAGATGTTCTGAAGTACCTAAAATAAATGTGTGTGTGTGTGGTGGGGGGGAATCAATGAACCCCAATATCTGGAAGATAAAGCCAACATGTACCTGTCTGTTTTGCCATCTGTTCAGTTTGTATTTGAGAAGCACACATTCAGTCCTTCCAAACAGCATGAACTTTGCAACACCCCTGGTGACTGGCTCCAATTCCATCTGGTTGAGCCTGATTATTTTGTTACCACCATTCAGATGTATAAACCCAACAATTAAAAGAACTTAGACATGTTAATATTTATGTACCCTTTAACCACTTGCTTCTAAAGACCTGTAAGGGGTTTTACAAGACATTGTTTCACTGCAGGAACTGTTATTATTTCAATGGGACATATTATACATGCATATTCTTTGAAAAGGTTTCTCTCTGTTTTTTCTTTTCTGAGCTGTCAGCCCTTCATTTCCAAGTAGAAGATTAGCTATAGTTTGTTTTAATTGTTCCCACCTTTGACAATGGTGAAAAACACAACAAAACAAATCCCTGCTCTGTTTTTCCTACTAATGTTTCTGTTTGAAGATTAAGAGTGTCTGCCGCTTGTTCTAGAGTAATAATTTCTGTTGGCTCAAGTCCATTAACTGCAGGGGAAACACCTGGCAAGGCGGTTGGTAGCAGCCTGTGCTTGTTAACCTTTCAGCCTGCACAATAGCCATCAGCAGGCACCGAGTCAGGGCCTCTAATAAACTGGCATTAAAGCTGCTAAAAGCTAATAACTTTTTATGGGCTTCCACATCTAAATGAAAGAAAATGTTCTGATTAATTAGAATCAAAGAATTTTCAAATTCCGCAACCCTAGAATTGAATATATTTCAGGCATGGAAAATGAAAGAAAAATCAATGTGGCTTTTCAGAAGATATTTCCTACAAACAAAACAGAGGTCTAAAGCATGTAAATGTAAGTATTTTAATCTACACTAGTTTAGTTACTGAACTCCTTTTTTTTTTTTTTTTTTGCATAAAAGGGAAAGTCCATAAGAAATCAAAACCAGCATACTAGCTCTAGGGGGACAACTTTAACTAGATTCTTTCAACATATAAAAGAGTTTTCCTAGTGAATTATAGAAAACCCTTAATCCCCAATAACTGTGGTAGAGAAGGCACCTTCCGTGGGCAAAGCATTTGGAGTAGGATATGTATATTCGCTTTCCGTTTTGCTTGCCTGGGAGAAAACTAGTCTGCAAGCAGTCTGCATTTATAAAGGGGAACCTGCTCACCAATGGTTATATTGAACCTGAGGTATGGTTAAACTTTTTAGGAGAGAATAGGAGTGGGACAGAAAGACAACCTTGGACTTCCAACTACCTAAACATCTACTTTCTTTGTTGAGTCAGAAAGCTAACATTTTGTCATTAGTGGCTGCACCAGCAGAGAGGAGGCAAGGACAGAAAGGGAAGCAATTATTCCACTGTTAAGGAAATCGAACTCAAGAACACCACCTCAATTCCCAATGTTAGTTTATGGAGAACTCAGGTGACCATGGTGATAGCAATCTCACCAACTTATCAAGCTCATGTCTCTACCTTTGTTTTTTTACATTCCAATGATCTCTATGGATGAGCTCAGGTAATTCACAGAGCCCAGTACAGAGAGCCAGTAGTAATGTCGGAAAGAACACTGTGGTGACCCATACACTCTGAAACCCACAGCTTTACCTCATCCAAAGAGGGGTGACAGTATGTCCTGGAGGGATAATGGTAATGTCTTGGTTCTTTATGACACAGCCTCTGCTAAATGGCATTTTATGAACTGTAGGCAGTTCAGAATGTCATGTCTCCACCCAGGGCCAGAGACATATCCCAGATCCCATCCCTTTGAACAAAACTACTATAATAGAATATACTAAAAAGAATTAAAGAAAAGTTAAAAATAGTTTTGTGAAAGTAGCCATGCTTTACTTTCTTAGCAATAGCTTTCTCTTGGATCTCAACAAAATGCTTCTTCCTCCATCTTCTCCTCCTGTCACATGATGTCTCAAATTGTAGAGAAAAGCAACTGTGATGTGCTGTCCTTCCTTAATATTAGTGTGTCACCAGGGACCACAAGAAATGGGTCCTGGAAACTGATCTCAAGGGAGGGGTCAATTGATGACCTTAAAACAAGCATGCTCTACTAAAGGCCAAAGCTCAAAGTCATCATTTTTTAGAATGAGAATCTACCTCTAGGATGCTGAGCAGAGACCTCCTAAAGCAAAGTAATCATTTCATGAGCTTCAAGGGACTTTCCAGTCATAGAAGTCTCTGAAAGCCATACCTGGATTGATTTGAATGTTGGTCTTCTTGCAAAAGCATTAGTGTGACTGTAATGTCAAAGTTCATGATGTCCATGACCATGAACAACAATGAGCAGTGACAAGAATTAAATCTTTAAGTTCTCCTTTATTCAGGACTAAATTAATGGTTAGATTAGTGAATCCATAAAATTAAACAAATAAGTGACAAGCTGGGACTTGCAAAACATGCCAGGTGAAGCTATTTCTGTCACATATTCCTAAATGGCTCAGAGATCATCCTAGGTAAGAGCTGGTTCATGTAGAAGATGATATATGCAGTGCACATTTACTCACAACCCATGTTTGAAATTCTATAGCAAGTATCCAACACATCAAGAAATTATGACCACTCAAGCCCTATGAGACCTTTAGGAGAACTGCGAAATTATACTATTTTATAGTTATAAATAAATAAATACATATATAATATATAAATTATAAATAATATATGTATATATATTGTATATACATTATATATATACATTTTATACACACACACATACACACTCTTATTTTCATTATGTTATTTTCATTATGTTCTGATGTCTAACAGAGCACTCCAGGGATGAAGGATATGATTTGACTCACAGTTTGAAAGGATTTCAGTCCACCATTGGGGAGGGGCATGTTGAAGCAGCCCAGTTCATGGCAGTGGGACTGTGGGGTAGTGGTTGTTTTCACCAAAGAGCACCCAGAATCAGAGAACTATGACAGGAATCAGAAGTTTCAAAGGCCTATCCCTAGTCACCTGTTTCCACCAGTTCTACAGGTGCCCAAGATACTGTGCCACTGTGGCTACTGGGGATGAAACATTTAAAATGGGATCCAGTAGGATATCTGAGACTCACACTGTAATTGTGTGTGTGTGTGTGTGTGTGTGTGTGTGTGTGGTATTCCCCATTCTTTCTCCCACTTCAAAGTCAACTAGTGGCCACATTTCCATTTTGTTTGAGTTGTCAGCCTCACTCTGGTTATTCAGTTTGGTCCTGTGTCACTTTGAGCTGTCCCCTGGTCCCTATAGAACATTACAACCTCATTTGTTTGTAATGAAGTATGAATAGCTTACAGTTGTGGACATGTTAAGTATCTCAAATATTTTGAAAATAAGTTTTCATTGTTGTGATATATCAGTTCTTTAATAGACATATTGATTTAAATAGCCACTAGTCTTTTAAATATGTGATTTAGATTTAAAGTCATACCTCAGGTCAACTGAAAGATGGATCACATATGTGAGTATGTAGTCTGTTACTTAACATCTGCTTTTGATATTTGCACTACTTTCTCTCTCTAAGTCTTAAGGACTGGGAACATAAAAGAACTGGTAGCAGTTGAACATACAAACCATGTTTCAAGTTAATCGTTACCTTTGGCATTGCATCTAGTTGGTTAAGAATTACCATTTTGTTGTGGGAGTTGAAGAGTGATTTGTCAGGTCTGAGGGTTCCAGGAACTAGGCTTGGGATCTGTTTTAATGTGTCAATCAAAGAGAAAAGCAGAAGTGAGAGGCTTGAGTGAAGTCTAGAGCAGACGGGCCTTACTGGGAAGAAGAAAAACGAAGAGTCAAGGAATTTATGTGGCTCAAGATTCATCATTATGAGGCTGAATGGAGCTGAGAAATCCTGTGAAGGGACAAAAAACGTCAGGATTGGATGCCACATATCTGAGAGCTTCACAGAGCAGCTAGTTTTGCTTTGGCCACAGTCTAGTTGATAATTATTTTAGGGCTAGCCTAGCAAAGATCATGGATCCTATTTGGAAGACAATTTGTTTCTTTAGGTGAGATGAAGGCTTCTGATTGGCATGTGATCTCCTCAAAGAGTAATCTTCTTTGGCCATTACTTGTAGAGTAACTTAAGTCTTCTGTCGAAAAAAATATCATCATCAGATATGTCCTTCCTGTAATCCAAGGCAATTGAAGAAGGGAGTGTCTTACAGGAAGAGCAACAATGCCATTCTCCTCCTCCCTGTCCTCCTCCTCCCCTCCTCTTCCTCTTCTCCCTCTTCCTCTTCCTCCTCCTCAACAACAACAACAACAATAACAACAATAACAACAAACAAAAGAGGGTAGGGTGGGCAAAATGGAGTCAACAAGAGAAAAACTAGTTAGTCTAGTCATGCCTGGGCTCTCATTTAATTTTCTCATTATATATCATCCATACCATGTACGAAAACCTCCTCTTTCTATGCTTATTTCATTGTTAGAGGAATATCTTGTTTTTATGTAATGACTAAAATATCTTTGTAAAAAAATATCTTTCAATTTTAGAAATGATGGAGAGACTAATGTATAGATTATGTCTTTCCTAGAAACTATGTAGCTTATAATCAGAAACAAAGAAACTTACTTATGTAATTTAAATCTATGCTCCTAAAAGCAAATCCAGGTTTGTAACCACTTCTTCTACTTGTTTTCCATGTTTCAAATATATTTTTGAAAATGATGGGTATTTTTTGGTTGTTTACAAATAGTTGTTTAGTTTTTCTGTACACTCAGGCATTTAAGCTAGATTTCTTCCTTCTTTATCCTCAAGGTTAAATAGTCCAATTCAGTGGTGCCAGCTCCCTCTCAATAAAGGAAATATGGCAAGGTAGCAACTGAGTGCTCAGAGTTCACCTTGAAGTTATGTGATGTTAAATCAGTTTGACTTAGGGGTGTTTTTCACCCCCAAGGTCCCTTTTATTCTATCATACAATTTGCTGTCAAGCTAAATGATGCATTTAAATAGAATGACCAAAGATAATGATTGTAACAAGGGAAAGGCCAGTACAATTGCTGTTGTAATGTCATTTTGATCTGGATGACCCTGTTATGTTGAAGACATGATATAATGTCAAGTTATGGTAACCTACTGACGTTTTTCAGAACAATTATGGAACTTTCTGGTGGAATGGCATTTTCAAAAATGTGTTCTATGGATATTTGTTATAAGACCGGTGTAGCAGTGTCCATAGTACTAATTGGAAATAAAATATGAGAACAATTACCTCAAGTTGATCACACAATAGAAGACATAGAAATCTGTTTTTCAGAGGTATCTCTCATGGCAAACATTTAGGAGTTCAGAATTGAGGTCAGAAAATTGACTTGGCCATAGTAAAACAGAAAGAGCAATTGACAAGATATGTTTTTCAAAGATTCAATTGTATCTTTGCACTGGAAAAAAGAAATTGCACAACCTCAAGAAAACATAACAATCTAGTATAACCATCTCTTTTCCTTTTGTCTTCCTTCTTCCCCCTTCTCTTCCTCCTTTACTTTCTGTGTTTTTCTTTTTCTTTTTCTTTTCTTCCTGTAGTAAAGATCATGGAGACCAGGGTCACCTGCTTTAATTACACAAACGAACTTTTATAATGTTGCTTTTTATGCATCAGGTTCAAGTTACATGGATCTACCATCCACAGGCACTTGACATACTCTATCTCCAAAAGCAATGGGTAGTGTTGCACAGCTTCTTTCCTTCAGTTTGTGAAGTTTCTTAGATTCTTTTGCTTCATAGACCACAGGGAAGGAAAATAGGATGTTTAGTAAACATTGTTCAGTGACATGCAACATATTTTCTTATTTTTCGGTACTGTGCCCCACCATCTCCCTCTTAACTCTGCATTCCTCCTTTTGTATTTACGATGAAATGATAAGTGTGCATTTGTGATTTTTCTATGTGCTTGTCTTTTTTTCTAAGCACATCAGTTCTTCATTAAATGACTGGTAAAAGCTAAGGGTGCTGAAGTGTGAGTCTGGAAACAATTTAAGAAATGGAATACAAAAATTCAATGCATGGCTGATGCGTAGAGAGAACTTTGGTGTGTCTGGGGTAGAACTGTGGAGGAATCCTGAGATAACCCATCATTTAGCCCTGAGATAACTCGCCATCTAGGATAACCTCTTATCCTGGTCACTTTCATCAAAATACATTAAATAACTAACTTGCATGCCCCCTTTTCAACCACATATAATTTTCATATTTATGCAATGTATATTTGCTCTTTTTTATCTATAGTAATTTTGAATTTTTTAGTTTTAATAATTGTAGTTCTTTTTTATTTATTTAATTTAACTTTTTTTATGACAATAATTAAAGGCATTCTTTGAGAGCTTCCACATGTAGAAAATGTATTCTGACTGCTATAACCCCATCCACCTCTACATCTCTTTCCCACATTCATGCCTCCCTTTTTTAAAATGTGGTCCATTGAGTTTAACAAGTATCAATATGACCACAGACTTCATTAGTACCTGGTGGGCCCCTCAGTGTCTCAGGTGGCTACAAGAGAAGACAGTGAGGACTCTTCCTTTAGAATCCATCAGTAGACAATAAACAAGAAGGATTGAGCCTTTCCTTGATCCATGTCTGACTGTTGACAGGACCAGTCTTACAGGCCACAACTACTGTGAGTTCCTGGTAGCATTGGCTAGATAATGCCTAGAAGATAGTATTTCACAGCCCTGTCTCCATATTTTGGCTCACATATTCCTTCTGCCCCTCTTACATGATGATTCCTCAGCTTTAGATAGTTACTTTATAAGGGCATGATGGGTAAATAATTTTGATGTATTGGTAATTGAATTTGGAAAAAAAATGTAAGAAAAATCCCCATATAGGGCACTTGCAAATGTGGACTACATTTAAGCAGTAGTGAGTGAATTACACATACATTTCAGGAAACAAATGTGAATACTTGTATCTTAGTGACTTCTCCCATTGAACTGATGGTGTTCACACTCTTGATTAAAGAATTAAAGGAAACTTTGTTTCAACTCTCCTGAGCAGTTTTGGTATAGGAGGCTTCTCTGTCATCTAAACTGCTTCTTTTTCCTTCCTTGTATTCACCCTGATTGACTTTTGCTTCTTTTTTCATTCTCTGTAATTCAGTGTAACATTTTCCTGTGATATTAAGACATTCTGTCCTTCAAGGAAACTCTTTAGAGAGGGAGGTAAACAACTCAGAATATCTCCAGGGTGTCCCTGAAACTGATCAGATTCATCAGTCCTCTCCCCCTTATACTAAGCAATAAAGTTGCTGTGAGTCACTTTCAGACAAGCCATGTTGCAAAGTAGACCCTGAGAAAATACGAGATGCTTCAAAGAGGCAAAAATGGGCTGAGCTGCCTTGAAGAGGTTTAGACCAGAGTCACTACTAAAGGGCACATTGTAGCCTGTTGAGCTCCCTGCAAGGCAAACTGTGCAGGGTGCTCCAGGTCTCCAGATTTTGTGAGCTGTCACCCATGCCGTGGTAGGCTTTCATGATGTAGCTGTCTTTGCATCATTTTTTTATCCTGTGAATAACTCCTCACCCATATTCTTGTAAGTAACCAAAATAAACTCATTGATTCACCAATTTGGACTTTGGTAGTATCTATATTATGATCTTATGGCATAATAGTGATGTTTGGGGCATCTTCAGATACAACCATCATCATAATCGCCCTATTAGAATATGAAGTCCAAATCACTTGGTCATAGTTAGGAAATCTAGTGCAATCTAGAATTCTAGTGCCTGAATTCTACAGAGAAATCTGATGGCGCCACTCCCAAACCTGCCTTGAAGCCAGGTTCTCTTAGTGACTCTTATATATACTAACTTTCAGATCTATTCTCCTGAATGATTGTAAGAATTCCTCCACAACCCTGTCCCAGATACACTGAAGTTCTCCATAAACCCCAGTCATACATTAAACTTCTGGCTCCATTGTTTATTCTTCCTGAGTTTCAGGCTTACCTCTTACTGGGGAAAGTTCTCAACACTGCACAATTTCCTGGACCCATTTTCCAGTTTAACATTGTTTTGTGGCTAGCATCAACTGTATCTACACATTTTCCAGAACCAGAATCAGAGACTTGTTTTTACCATTTCTTCATTGGATTCATTCACTCACAGACTCATATTTATGAGCCTTTCTTCTAGGTCTTGTTCTGAGCACCCCACAATCTCTCACTTAAAGTATTATGACTGTGAATTTAAATGTTTCCTATGTCTCTATTAAGTGAAAATCACTCCTCTGTGAAGCTATTAATTTAATCCTGTCAGTTGATAAAAGCACTCAGTAAATCTCATTTCCTTTGAGCATATAATACAAATACTCTAGTGTGGCTTACAATTCCTCTCATGGTCTGATTACTGTCTGTCCAATTTATTTCTGCTTATGTTTTCTTTCCCTCTCCAATTTATTTCTTATGACTTCCTATGCCCCATTTTGATGCTTTGAGCTTACTAACTGATTCTACAGATACGTTTTTTTTAACTTTCCAACGGTGCCTTGGCTCTGGGTCTTTAACACAGAATATTTTCTTTTTCCTGAACTCTTCCATATCCTCTTCCATACCTTCCATGCTCTGTCACATCCACAGGACACTTGGGTCTCTCTGCTGGAATGCTCTCATCAGCTCTGATTATAAGCACCATATAATAACAAATGCTCCAAACAAAAATCAAGAAAGAATAGATCTAGCCAGCATTATCCTGACATTTTTTTTCATAGTATTTTTCCAGAATTGGGACAAACACCTACCTATAGCTGCAAGGGAAGCCAAGAATGAAAGTATCATGCTAAATAAATACAATATCAAGATCAATTTAGGCAGGTCATGATTCATCACTTAGGAAAGACAAATTGAAACTGAGAACACAATTGAGATAATATTACCATGAAACAGGAGGGAATGGCCTTAGGGGAGGTGATCTGAGACACTTACCTGGCTTTCCTTTCTTGATTGACAGTCCATACAGTTGTCTAACTAGCCCATTCCTCAGTGCCAATGCTCTCCTGTAGCACAGGGCTGTTTCTGAAATGAGAAGCAAAGGCCTCAGGCTCTTCTAGCCAAGGTTAACCTGTCTGTGTGTCAAGCTTGCTGCCTCTTAAGGGAGCCTCTTGCTGCTTGGCATGCTGCTTGCTTCTGGATCTGCTTAGAAGGTTTAATTTGGCTAGTGCTCCAGAGAATTTGGAAAGTAAACAACTGTTTCTCTTTTGTCAATATGGCAATTAAGAACAAGGAGATTAAAGAAAGAGAAGTGAACACATCTTTTATTTCTACAGTAGACTGATAGGTTTGGTGATTTACTGAATAGGTAATGAGTACCAGAGAAAAATGTTGGATTAACAAACTGAGCTCAGGGATGCAGCCCGCCCTCTGCTCAGCTTCTTCCCATCCCCCCAAGTATCCAAACATGGCATAGACAGAAAGCTTGTAAATTTAGAGATGGGATTTTGTTTTCATTGACAGTGGAACAAAAATCATTTTATGCCAGGGACGGAAATGTGCACGAAAATTTGGCTTCCAGTAAAGGAGCATTTTCGCAGCCCAGGCTATGTTCATTTTGAGTTTATTATGGATGAGAAAAAAATGTAAATGTATATTTGTTACTCAATGACCCACTAGCAGTACTGGTCATTAACAGGATGTCATATTTGTACAGAGTGAGAACTTGGTCCAACCCTGCCAGCAATTTACCTGTCAGAGATCTCCTCAGATCTCTTAATCATTTCGGGACTGTTTCTTTACTTTTTCAAGAGGCAGGATAATGCTTTCTGCTCCAAGGACTCACTGAGGACCCTGTCTTATACTTCAAGGAGCTAGGGAACCATCACCATTGAATATGCCACTTTTATATACTGATTACTTCCATCTGAGAGCACTTGAGGAGTAGCAAATGTCTGGAGTTCCCTTATCTGCTAAAGATAGATCCTCCAAAAAAGAATTCAATTGTCATGCACTCCTCCAGGGGAATCCTGTCAACTAGGGAAGATTAACGCATGGGAGCAGAGGCACCATCCATAGACAGGCTGTCAGAGAACATTGCCTGTTCTGATGGGCTCTTTTGGGACAGGTTTTATTACCTGAGAGATTATATCTGCATAAGTAGAAGATCTTTACTCATCTCAAATTTCCTCCCATCCTCCCTGGAATAGAAACAGTGTGAATTCCTGATACCAATAAATGGCTTGTACTTACTCGTGGAAAACAAACAAACAAACAAAATACTTCAATTTAAGGGCCAGGAACATGGCTCAATGGTGGGATACTTGTGTAGTACACACAAACCTCTGGGTTTAATTCTAGCTTGGCAGGCAAACCCCACATGGCAACTAACACTTTGATGATCTGGCTCTGGCTCCAGTCTTATTTAAGCACGCGCTGATGATAAAGATGCAGTCCTCCCATAGCAACATGTTCATTGGCTGTTTATTTTTTAGACTCAATTATTGGACCTTCAGAAATAATTTTTCTTTTCTCTACATTCCCAAATTGGAGTCTAACATATGATAAGCATCCAATGAACATGTATTAAAATTGAAGACATCATTAGAAATCAAGGGATCAATGTATGTAGAAAAACTATAAATCACCACAAATTAATAAGCAGGAAAGTACCATGGAAGATGCTCTCTCACTCTCTCTCTCTCTTCATCTTAGCTCCACACAATTTACATATAAAGGCTGTTGTCCACATGCTGGTTACTGGACATTATTCCATTTTTCAGAAAACTGGGTGGGTGAGAAAACCTAAAAATGAAAAGGATGTTTTATCAGTGTTTATTAGTTTTGTATCTTAGAAATGCCTTTGAAACAAAGAGAAAATAGAAGTGGTTACTGTAGATTCTGGTAGTTTTTTTAGCAACAATAACCAAATTTGATTGATGACAGAGATGAGGATGCTGTGGTAACGACTTGATTGTTGTTAAGAAGTCTTCTGTTGATTAAATGGTTAAGGTAAACCACTAAGTTGTAAATTAATTAGTATCCACAACTATAGAATAACTGTAAGCAAGGGCAGTTCTTTCATTCAGAGGAAATAGCGTGCATTCAGCAATGAACATGGACTATCTTTGAGCAACAGACTCACCTTGTTGCCTGTTCTATGTCTTTTAACACTGTAGCCTTTTTGATTAAACTGCTGTGAGATTGGTTGCTTCAGGATACAAAAAGAACACAGAAGGAACACCAGGAGAGTCAGATTCTTGACATTATAACTCCTAAGTTTGTTTTTGAGATTTTTTTTCCATAAAAAAATTGTCTGAAAGCTGAAAGATGCTTGAAAATACTAACAGGTGTTTTATGTAGTACCAGAAGTTGAATTTGAGGACTTACATTAAAAAGCACAGTGTTCAAAGCTCTTTAAAATTTTAAATAATTGTAATTAGAAATAATTACAATTGATGTTATACTAATAAATATTTAAAACACTTCCTATGACTAGTAATGCTTTCTGGTTTGTGTGGTGTTAATACTGCTACCAAAGCCAATTTTTCCTACCTATTATAACTTTAAGCTTTTCAAACCTTATTTTTAATGATGGTTCTTAAACACTTTAACCTCGCTTGTGGCCCACCACCCACCAAAGATAGTGGAAAAGAAAGGATATGGCAAGTAGACCTGTTTAGAAAGGTTCTTTGGAGCAACTCCTGTCTGTGTTTTCTGGAAATCAGCAGTTTAGTTCCTGGGTTAGCAGGCATCAGCACCTTGATCTACTTGCAAACACTTCATGGATACACCAGCAGTCCAGTTTGGTAACGTCAGTTAGCAACAGTAGTGACCTGACCTAGCAGAGACAGCCAGGCCTCAGCCTCAGCTTGAGTCAGCAGGAGAGGCCAGCAGGAACACCAGAAGTTCTTGGCTGTGCCTTTCTCAGGGAAGAGAAAATCGGAGAAAGATGCAAGACCCACAAGTGTTGCACAGCTAGCTGTGCCAGCAAGCCAAACTCTGTCTCCATCACTCTGTTGAGTCCTATTTATACCCTCCAAACATCACATGTCATCCATGTGCCTTGCCTCAGCCCATGCAACCAACGAAGCTGAATTCACTGTGGTCTTCCTTCTTCTTGAGCTTCATGTGGTCTGTGACTGTTTGTAAAGTTTTGAGAGGCATTGTCTTGTTGAGGCAAGCGTTGTCGCCGCCTCACCGACCAGTGGAAATAAGGAGATGACCACGAACTCTTCTCCAAGCAGTTTATTCAGGAACCTTGTACTATAGAATCATTCATTCATCTCTGCTCATTCATCTCTATTCTTCTACCCAGCCCCCAGCACCCGCAGGTTAAATACTTTCCCTGGTCCCAATCAGGATGGGCTAAGCGGTAATCATAATAGGCTGCAGGAAATCATGCCAGCTTGCATCACAAACTGGAGGCACTCAACTTTTCTTTTCTTTCTTTTTTTTTTGCTTCAGCTGCTGTTTATTGACGTTCAGGTGGGCACTATAGCAACAGGCCTGGAGACTGCAGAATACAAGATGGAGAGTAGAGTGTCTGCAGTGACAGCAGTGGAGTGCACAAGGAGGAGTGGGGAGGCCAAAGCTGTTGAGAAAGCAAGTCAGGGCCAGGACCAAAAGCCCCACACCCTCAGCCCCTATTTTTGTCCAGTCTTTGGACTCCAGGCTAGGGCTGGGAATTCTCTGGACAACTTTCTACAGGAGCAAAGTACACAGAGATGATGCTGCCCTTCTGTGATAAAGTCAGAGGGTTTCCAATCCTGCATTCTTCCTTCACCCCTGGCTCAAGTAGGGCCATGAAAAATAGCTGGGCTCTATTGCATGTTTCAGAGGCATTAATTTTCCCTGGTGTCCCAGCCCACCAGCCTCACACTATGGCCCGGAGTAAGCACTACAAGCGTTGCTGGCCTAATGGATAGGATAGGGGAGGGGAAGGGACAGGGGCTAGAAGAGGGGCTCCAGAGGGCCATCAAGGCACAGGCACTACATGCATGGTGTTGGTTAAGCCAGAGCCAGGGCGCCACCCGGTCAGCACAATGACCACATCTCCCTTCTTGAAGAAGCCTCGGACCTTGCCAACATCCATGGCCAAGTTTACACGAAGGTCAACATCTTCAGCCCAGGCATTCAGTACAGCATCCTTACACAGCACAGGGAAGATGCCGCGGTACAGATGGGCCTGGCGAGCAGTCTGGGGATTGCGAGTCACAGCAATGATAGGAGCCCGAGGGCAGTACCTGGCCACTTGGTGAGCACTCCTGCCAGACTTGGTGAGCAAGATAATGGCCCCACTGCAGCACTTGAAGGAGGCCTCCACGGCACCCACGGCGGTAGCTTCTGTGGGGTCGCTGGTAATGGGCGCCAGGTGGCGGAATTCCTCGAATAGCTGCAAGTGGTAGATGGCAGCCTCTGCCTCTCGGGCAATCAGGTGCTGCATGCGAACAGCCTCCAGAGGGTAGTCCTCCTTGGCTGTTTCTCCAGACAGCATGATGCAGTCTGCTCCATCCAGGACTGCATTGGCCACATCACTGCCTTCAGCACGGGTGGGGCGTGGCTTCTTGATCATGCTCTCCAGCATCTGTGTGGCACAGATGTCAGGCTTCCCAGCTCGGTTGCACCGTCCAATCATCATCTTCTGAGCCAGGAAGACCTTCTCTGCAGGAATCTCAATGCCCAGGTCACCACGAGCCACCATGATCCCATCACTGGCTTCCAAGATCTCATCAAACCTGCGGACACCTTCATCGTTCTCGATTTGGCTGATGATCTTCATGTTCTTGCCCTTCTCTCAACTTTTCTAAATAAGGACTTGTTTATCGCGATGCTCCAAATAAGGACTTGTTTATTGTGGTGCTCTCTGCTCTGGCGGGAGGCCAGGCGCCATATTTATGGTGGCAGCTGTGGCTCTCCACAAAGCGTGTCCTTGGGAGTGGGCTTTGAGGTTTCGAAAGTCAATGCCATTCCCAGTTACCTCTGCCTTATGCTTTTGAATCAGATCTAAGCTCTCTCAGCTACTATTTCAGACCCATGCTTGCCTGCTTCCGGCCATGCTCCTTTCATAGTCACAGACTCTAACCCTCTGGATCCATGATCCCCAAGTTAAATGCTTTTTCATATAAATTGCTTTAGACATGGATTTTTGCAATAGAAAAGTAAGACAACATCTAAGGTCATGATCAACAGACTCCTTTTTTAGACCTATATTGTATCCAATACCCGATAGGCAAACAAGATCAGTTTGAATTTAACAATACAATTCTAGGATTAATTATTAGATATGGTTATGATGAAGGAGTAAAGATGAATAATAAAAATATAACTGGCTTCATTTCATATGTTAGGTAAAAGTTAATAAACTAAAATTGCCAAAAAAAAAAAAAGTACAGGGTTTTGAGTGGGGGAGCTAGGTCAGTGTGTAAAGTGCCTGCTGCGAACATGGAAACCCCAGTTCAAAACCCCAGCACAAATATAAAAACCAGATGATGCAATACACAGCCGTTACCCCTATATTGGGTAAGGGAGCTGGTTATATATGACTCCTAGGACATTTCAACCAGTTTATTTCAAACAGTGACAGACTCTGCCTCAAAAGTTAAGGTACAGAGCAATAGAGAAAGACAGTCACTTGGAATGTGTGACCTTCAAACATTTATACAAATGTGACTGGGATTCAAATGCTTATAGGATTCTGGAGATAGGTTATGGCTGCACATCCATTACCAGCTGACAGATGTTTTCATATGCTCTCAAACACTACCTCTGACTTTGGTTTGTATTGTGTGACTTAAAAGACCAACTGTATCAAACAAAGAAAAAAAATCACTCCTAATGCCATCAGCTCAGTAGCATATTTTCATATTTGTTCTGCTATTTTCTTTGTATAATGATGTATGCTAATATGCATTTATATTTGTGCCTATACCTATATTTACAACTATACTTGCACCTCTATCTACATCTGTATCTGTAGATAAATATGGTTCTAAAAGTAGTACATCTTAGAACATTCTGGGAGGTTGGTGACAAGTAAAACAGGAAAAATTCACAGCCGATATTTATAGCAAATTTAGGTCACAAGCTATTCCTTTAAGTCCTAAAATATAAACAACGTGGAACAAGTTATCAAGTATCATATAGCCTCTATAGCAACAACATTTTACTCTGTAGGAGCAAGAAGGAAGAAGTAAGGTGGCTGAGGGATTTGAACATAGGAACACACAAAATACCCAAGAAGGGAATAGGATGACCAGTAGGAGGACCGCAGAAAATAGTGTTTTCTCTAATTCTCATAGTACATGGCATCAGAGTCACAGTGAGGACCAAGGAGTTGGGGGTCTCTCGGTTCTACAACATGTAAAGATTCTGTGATATATAAAGTTCATTGAGAATTTCACACAAAACGTTTTGGTTATTTTCATCCTTCTCTCACCAATCTGCCAGATCCATACCTACTTCCTAACCCTCAAACTTTCCATCCTTTATTTTTTTCCCCAATCAAGACCAATTTGTGTTGCCCCAATTTTCTTGAATATGTGGCATTCCACTGGAATCTGTTTGATTTAGCAGGAGCTACACTCTTACAGAAAATTGTTTGTCCAGAAGGCACTGTGTTCTTAAGGTTATCTACTGCCTTTGGTTCTTAAAGCCTTTCCACCTCCCTCTTCTGCAATGTTCTGTGAACCTCTGGAGGGGGCACAGTGTGTATGTTCCTTTTAGGGCTAAGTGCTTTTAATCTTTTTATTCTCTGCACATTGAACAGATATGGATTTTTGGATTAATCTCAGTATACTGCAAATAGAAGCTTCTCTGCTATGGGTTCAGAGATCCAATGATATGTGAATGTAATGGTGAATCATTTGGAGTTGGTTTAATACTACACTATATCAATTTAGCAGAATAATTGTAGTATATCTCTCCTAGGGTTTTTCATCTATCTACTTATAGGTTCTTGGTCTGATAATGGTGCCATGTATGGATTTCATTTTGTGAAGGTCTTAAATCTAAGCAGAAAGGGATTGGTTACTCCCATTGGTGTTCGTGGAACTATTTTAACAGTGGACATCTCTTGCCAAACCAGACATCTTTGTTGTCATTGTTGTTGTTGTCATCATCATCATCATCATCATCATTGTTATCATTTGTATATGTTGACCTGGGGAATAGCATTATTAGTAGGTATGGACTAGGTTGGAGTGGGTGTGTCATTGTGGCCATGGGCTTTAAGACACTCACCCTAGCTGCCTGAAAGACAGCTCTGCCTGGACCATGCCTGCCTGGACATTGCTATACTCCCTCCTTGATGATACTGGATTGAATCCCTGAACCTGTAAGCCAGCCCCAACTAAATGCTGTATTTATAAGACTTGCCTTGGTCATGGTGTCTGTTCACCACAGTAAAACCCTAACTAAGACAATTATCATCCTCATCCTTATTATATTATTATTATTTTTTCATGACTCCCATGCCCCTCGAAATTGTTGGTCTCTTTTTCTTTGAATGTATTATATATATATATATATATATATATATATATATATATATATACACGTATGTATATTTATATATATACATACATGTATATATATGTATGTATATATATATAAAATGTGTGTATTGTTATATGCTTATGTGCTATATATTATGTATTATGTATTAGATGTTATATATTTCATGTTTCTTTTGTTGTTGTTGTTGTTGTTGTTTTGTTCTGATTTTCTTTTTCCCTTGAGCAGCTTCAGTTGTCCATCTAAGGTTGGGATTCATGGTTTTGATATTAGCACATTCTTCCTGAGAAAGTATTCACAGTTTCTTTACCTACAAGTTGTCAGATTATTAATATATATTCCTCAAATTACCACTCATGCTTTTAAATTTATGCTTTGGTCATAAGTACAAATCACATGATGATTCTGGAGGCATACTGTCTTATTTCAACACAATTTTGGGGAAGAAGTTTAACTTTGTGATAGATATAATATAAATCTATTTTATAATTTTATAAAATAGATATAAATTTATCTATATTTTAATAACTCACTTTAGGAAATAAAACACTATTTTTATTATTTCAGGTAACAATTACAAATAACCATAAGTTGTTATCCTGCTTCACCAACTGGATATAGGCCAGGTGCATCTCTGGTTTCTTTTGTGAGTTGAATTAAGTTGCTCAGTGAGTCACTGACCTGATGAAGGCACATATGTTTGCTAGCTTATTATATGCATAAAGGTTTTGATAAAGAATATAAGGGAATGGACAGATAGAAAAGATGAATAAGCAGGCTCTGGAAAGGCACTAATTACATGTGTACTCTCTGTACTGCCACCCTACAGGCATCTCCATGTGTTGAACAATTTAGAAGTTGTTGGAATTACATCCCTTTGATTACATCATTGGCCATTTTTTGTTAGAGGATAGGAGTGAAAGATCCAAAGTCTAGTCAGAAGATAGTTTTCATGACAACTACCCCTCCTGGGATGGCTCTTCAGGAGCCCATTTGCATCAACCCAACAGTAGTGCGAAGAAAGTGCAAAGGGATGCAGGATCAAAGGGTCGGTGTGCTTCTATAACTTAGGAAACTAAAGACCTTAGGAAGCTGGACTTAGGAAGAAGGAGCAAAGAAAGATCAAATGAGAGAGCAGAAGATGATTGTAGTGTCCCTATGGATAAGGGGATCATGTCATGATCAGTGTATATACATATCACAATGCCACACTTGGTTTTTCCCCTTTAGCTTTATAGTGTTTTGTTGTTGTTGTTTCTTGTTGTTGTCTGTTTTTGTGATCCTCTAATGAAACTTTCAACTATTCCTTTTTTTGTTTTAATCATCATAAATACTAGGAAAGCTGACAAAACAAATAAAAGCCAAACCTAGTGGCACATACTCTTAATTCTAGCAAAGGATTATCACAATTTCAGGAATATCTTGGGCTACATAGCAAACACCTGTCCATACAAGCCTGAGAAACAAAACATAGAACCTAGCTCCCCCCCCCCCCCCCCCCCCCCCGCCACACACACTAATTAAGTTAAAGAAAATACAGGGTCTTATCTGAACTCATTTATTTCTTAAAATGAATTAGCCACTAAGGACAATCAATTACTTAAAAATATTTAGAATTTCCCAGAAGCTAGAGCTAGAAAAGCAGCTGAACTGGTTCAAATTGCCCCTTCATCTGTTTCTGCTGTTAAGAACGAACATGGAAATAGAACTCTAGCTTTGGTTGAGGCATTTTCCTGAGAATTACTGACTACATTTTAGAACAGAAAGCTTCCACATGAAGCCATGTGTGGAACACACTTAAAGTGTGTTTTATAACCTGTGGTGGGATGGGAGATTTCTAAAATACAGAGCCTGATATTGAGGTTTCCCACGGCAGCTGGGGGCTTATGGCTAGGATTGGGAAGAGACTCATTTAGTAGCCTCGAAAGTACCTGAATGCTGACCTTCACTCAGCTTAATTGGAACAAAGGGATTCAGCGGGAGCAGCTGGATGTGTGTGTACAGTAATTGTTAAAGAATGAAGTCGATTCTATGTGTCTGAGCTCCAAGTCTTTGTCTTTGTTAATATTTTCAGGATATTTCCCAGTAGAAGATTTTAGTTTTTTTCCAAATATATATATATACCAGACTAGCAGCACACTTGCTATTTTATTTGCTAGAGTAAATTTTCATGGGTGAGTATCCAAGGCTATATTTATTTTTTGTTTTCATCTACCGATATCTCTGCCCAGTATAGTGTTTTGTACTTAATACAGTGTTATCTGTATCCATGAAAGGCTTCTAATCCTTTCTATTGTTCTTCTCCATCTTTCTATTCTCTTCTGTTTCATCATATTTATCTTGTGTATAAAGCTAATTTGAAGGAGAGTTCATACATGTATTTTAATATGTAGTCAGCATCTACTTCCTAGCTTTGTTTGAATGTGATCAGCTGCCCCACCCACTTTCCCCACCACCAACTATCCCATCTAACTATCCTAAAAAATAAACCAGCCCTACATTAGGTTGTATCTTGGTAGGTATTTGGAATGCAAACAAGAAAAATGAAGAATAGGGGCTGATGTTATCAGATACTTGACCATGTGATGTGTAGGCCTTTGGAACTAGCTTATGTATGTGTATATTTATGTGTATGTACAATGTGTATATTTATTGGTTTCTGTTCATTTGTATATTTATATGTGTGTACATGTGTAGGATTATGTATGTGTGCACATGTATATTTATGTTTTTGTATGTATGTGTGCATATTCATGTGAAAGACCCCCAGAACTGGGGAGATCCTTACTCAAGTCTCGGGATGACGCGACCACCCAATGAC
>NW_022196894.1:59742015-59826894 GCF_008632895.1 Mastomys coucha | reverse complement strand
GGTTTTCCATGCCTGCTTTTAGGTAAAAGTTATACATTATACATTCTAAGATTCTCCAGCCTTTCACATGTATATGTATATATTTACATGTGTACACATGTAAACTTATGTATTCATAAATTTACATAAACAGAACTTGGCACCTTTGCCCATATGGTATTATATCTGCATGCATGAGATGTGCAGGATTGAGGGGGTCATGGTCTCTGATACCTTTGTTTCTGATAACTGCTGAAGGCAGCAAATGTGTGACAGGTTTGTGTTCTCTGCAGGGATGCCTTGGAAGACTTTTTGATGAGACTGAGAAAGTGAAACTCAGCAAAGGAATCTCCAGGATGTTGGAGATGTCCAAACCATGGGGCATCCACCAAGGAAAGCTGCAGGCACAGGGTATTTGAGGCCCAGAGAGTGCTGTAGGCAGTCTTGCTAGACAGCCAGGATTTCATAATATAAATTTGTCTTACAATCAAAACTTCAAAACCATGAATATACACATGTACACACTCTACGATGGTTATAAGACAAAATATGTGACTTCTAATTCTGAACCACAGCACATTACTGGGTGTGTGGTGCTCTCATCAGGATTGTGACCAGCTGGGCAGGCAGTTTCTTCACTTCTGTCTAAAGGTTCAGCCACACTCATTTGCTAACAACATTATTTGTCCTTCCCGTGCGAGGGTGGAAATTTTTTCTGAAATTTTGCTACTTCACTGAGAGCACAAAGTAAGTCTAAAGCCTCATGTCATGCAAAAGAACCCAATTCCATGGCAGGCCCACACCCACCCTGCAACCCCTACTCCACCCCTCACCCACTCAGTTGTGCTAATTTAGGACTTTCTTTTTCTATAAAGCTTAGGCCTTTTGGTATTCATTATTACTTAGCATTTTTCTTTTTCTTTTAAACAAGCTGACTTGAGTTCTAATGTTTAATAATAATAGAGGAAGGGTTGATATTTGCAGTATGTACAAACATTTCTGAAAAGGCTATGAATAGAATCTAAGCTTTTCCAATTTACAAGAAATGTTATATATGAAATTAAAAGCATAATTATAAATTCAAACTACCTCAACTATTTCAAATAAAGTCAAATAAAATAAAATGTATGAAACATTTACCACATGTGAATGTCTCACAGGGTTTATAGGAGACATAAAGTAAAATAAAACATAAGTCTTGTCTTCAAATTTGTTACATTCTGTTTCAGAAACTATCACTCAAGGTAATGTACTTAAAGTATTGTGAATGGCATGCATACAGATGTTTAGAAATGCAAAAAGACAAAATATAAAGTTCATATAAGTAAAGTCCCAAGGATGACTTCTGAGATGTGTTTTGAGGTAAAATATGGCTATAGTAAAGGATCATGAGGCAGGTTCAAGAAATATTGAAGAGCACCAAACTAAAATGTTCTTCCTTCAGGAAGAGTATGTCAGTTCATGTGATTTGGATCCACATTGGGTATATGTATACTCAGTGTCAAGTATATGTAGAAAAGTGAAGTAAAAGACCATCACAAGGAAGCATAGTGCCACTTGCCAGGAAAAATTAGGCTTTGAAGAAAATACACTTTAGCTTCATGTCTGGGAGTACAACACTTACTGCCCTCACCAAGGACCCAGACTTCTTCCAGTTCACAAAGAAATGTCAACTCTAGAATGTGGCCCTTATGTAAGCTGGCTTCTAGAGTTTGGGCAGCAGAACTTAGAAGCAGAGGAATAATCACCACACAGCTGCTTTTTGAGCTCAGTTTATTTCCACAGAGTTGTCACATCCAGGTTCATAGGACAGAAGCCAGGACTTAGTCACATGCCCATACTAGTTGTAAAGGACGTTAAGTGAGGTTATCTCTATTTTGGATTCCATGTTTCCAATTAAAATGTCAGAATGATATCCTGAATGTTGGGAGTCAACTAGTGATTCTGTTACTCCAATGGAAATTCCTGCCTTAAAGAAATTATTTTTGTTAATATTTTATAGTGTACTAAATGAAAATAGTATTTCTTAAAAGGGTATATTTATTTTTAATCTAATGCCCTGGTGTTCTCCTTATATATTTATATTTACCACCCGAGGACAGTTCCTATAGAAGCCCAAAGAGAAGGTTGGATACCCTGGAGCTGGACTTAAAGATGGTTTCTAGTTGGAACATTAGAACCAAATCTCAGTCTCCTGCAAGAGCAGTGAGCCGTCAACTGCTAAGCCGTCTCTCTAGTTCCACCTGTACATACATCTCTAGGCAGGATTTCTATATTGCTAGAATTAGTAGTTCAGTAACATAGTTCCTTTCTCATAGTGGTGTTGTAAGTTATTATAGAACTTCATTATTTATTACTAAATTTAAAATGAATATTTTGTGTGTATTATTTTTCCTTGCTTAGATTAATTTTCCTAACCTGTCTGCCATCCCAGAAAAGGATGGCTTGGTGAAGGAGTTAGGACTAGTTTATGGGTTTTGAAACACAGTAAAATGATTTCCTAAATCAAGTTAAATCATTCTTGTATCCAATCCATCTATAGAAATAACAAGACTGCCATGGTTTAAAGCCAGGTATCACATTTCTCTGTCAATACTTCATGGAAAACCTAAGCAAAAAGGCATGTACATGATTTTGAACATTTGAGTTTAAAGTCTGTCTGAAGTGAGGATAGTCAAAGACATGAATTACGATGAAATTGAGCAAATTCTAGCAAACAAGTTCCATCACTATTTCGCCCTTCATATTCTTTCAGAAAACACATAAGATGAGGTAGATAAAAGACACACAAACTATTAGCACAATGCAAATGTTAGAACAGAACCTGCTTAGGAAAGGAAAGGGGTTATTTTAATGATTAATCCTCTGACTAGCTTCTTTTTGAATAACATAGGTACACAAACACACACACACATACACACACTAACACACACGTCAAACCACCAGGTTCTATTTGTTGTGATTGTGTGGTTCAATCTATTTGAAACTTGTGGTACATATCACTCCCACATTCGGCTGGAGGAATCACAATTTCACAGTTTCGTTCCCAGTCCTGCTTTGCAGGGCTGCTGTCATCATGAGTTTCTGGCCCCAGACATGCAGGCAGAAATCCCAAGCATTGGCTTCTCAACAGGGAAGCAGAGAAACACTGGGAGAAACAACAATTAGATCAATATAGAATAATGCAACAGCTCTAGAATTGTTCCCTGTTCTCATATGTATGTCACTGAAATGCTGTGTTTCTTTCCTGACCAAAAAATTTTTTTCAGTAAGATGAATATACATTTGTACAAGCTGAACTTTGAGGGAGCAACTGAGCAATGAGGGTGGCATGTATTATTTTTCTAGATTATTGGGTCACTCAGCTTCTTTATGAACTAGAATAAGAGGAAGCATCTGGACCAAGATTTAAATCAGCCATAACATTTACGGCGCAAGAACATTATATGGATAAGATTTTTATTTTAAATCTGTTAGTAAGAAATATGAAAATAAGCTACTTTAGAGACTATGAGATTATATACAGGATAACAGGGCATATTCTACTTATACATTGGTATGTTTAATTAAAATAACATCATCACGAGTCAAAATGTTTATTTCAGTTATCTTAGCAAACTGTGCTCCAGAGCAGTGAAGACATGTGACATGAGACCCCTTAGTGGGAGGTCTTTCCTGCAGATGGGAGACACATACAGGTGTGACATTGGACCCCTCACTGGGACTCCATTCCCACAGATGGATAACATGTGTAGATGCAGCGGGGCTGAAGGCCATAACTGGGACCCTGCTGCTCCTTCATTTATTCATTCTTTGTCACCGGATAGCTTTCTGGAGCCAGAGGAAATTGATTTTGGCACCATGTTCCACTGTGTAGACAGTCTTTGGATTTAACCATGCTAAAGTTGATACTGCAGTATATAGTTTTGTTTTTGCTTTTTGGTAGGTGTTCCCATTTCCTGTACATAGTTGCATGCAAAAGGAAGCATTCTCTCAAAGGCTTCTCTATTTTGACACTTTGATTTATTATTGTTCGGCTTTGTACTGTGTAGCAAAAATTCACGGTTGTTATTTTTTATCTTGTACTTCTGTAGAACCTACTATTGGGTCTAGTACAGGCTAAGTTCTTCTCTACTAAGCAGTATCCTCACCCCAGCCACCGTTGTTTTGGAAGTAATTTTCTTTTGTGTGCCAGTATGTAGTAGGCTTATACTCTATGAACAGATTCCTGGCTGTGATTTGATCAATTTCACTTGCTTAATCTCCACGAATTTCTTTTTAGAAGGAGATCTTAAATCCAAAGGCTACTTTGCTATTTATTTCATATGAAATTGGCAAATGCTGGGAAAGTCAAAACCATGGGCCCTCATGGGCACAACATCCGTGAGAAGTAGGGGAGAATGGGATGTCCCGAGAGACCAAATCTTTTGGGGTCAGACTCCATCTTTGAGAACGTGACCTAAGATTGACCTTGAGTTAACTAATAGCACCTAGCACCAGTTTCCAGGTTACTCCCCAACAAGACCTGAGTCTAGTAACAGTTTCCGTGTTATTCCTCAACAAATCTGCATCTCAGGTTACAAGCCAGTCCCTGACACTTCACTTCCTAACAACCACCAATCGTAGAAGTTTGTGGTTTGGCTCCTAGCTCAGGGCTCCACCTTCAGGCTGTTAGGCTTAGCTCCAGCTTGAATGAAGAGACCTTAATGCGATTGCTTCAGAATTGGCTTTTTGGTGGTCTTTTTTGGGGTTCACGAACGTTTCCCGGCACAAAAGTCTCAAGTTACTGTCCAGAAATGGGGCAGTAGTTGATGTCCACTTAAAGCAAACATTTCCAAGTACTGTATTTGCAAGAACGTAGGTGAAAGGTAGCTAGCTCAGAGTGAAGCACCTCTCCAAAAGCTTAAGGCCCTGGGTCAGATCCGCAATCCTGGGAGCAGAATTGGAGAAATAAAGGAAGAGAAAGTTTAGATAGAGAATTTAAGAATTACCCCCTTTCTGCTTTTATTTGTTTGATATCTAGAAGCCCAGAAAGGAAGTTGATAGTGAACCAATTACCTTTTGAGACCAAAAAAAAAAGGAAAAAAAATCATGGCCCTCTTTATCTTGCTACAGACAGAAATCTGTAGTGACCCCTAAGCAAGAAGCTATTTGTAGCTGATACTGGGTGACAAAAAGGAGTTTTCCCCAGTGAGATATAATTGGGTTTATCTACAACTACAACACTCCTGGGTAAGTCCTGTGCCCAGAAGTAATTGTGTAGTGCAAAATGGACTTTATTTTGAGTGTGTGTGTGTGTGTGTGTGTGTGTGTGTGTGTGTGAGAGAGAGAGAGAGAGAGAGAGAGAGAGAGAGAGAGAGAGACAGACATGGGCATTTGGTTTGGGTTTGTTTTTTTTGTCTTTGTTGTTAGTCTGTTCATTTTGATTTTCTATATATGTTATAACTGTCTGTATGATTTATCTCTATCCATCTATCTATCTATCTATCTATCTATCTATCTATCTATCTATCTATCTATCTATCTATCTATATGAGTTTTAAACCAGCACCATGGAATAGGCAGGGGATCACATCCAAAGTCAGTGTGATCCATCTAGAATGATGCATCTTTAATCTTTCTGGCTGGAAACATCCTTAGTACACATCTTTAATCCCAAACAATGAAGGGAAAGTTAGTTTGCAGAAGGAAGCATCCATGTTTGAAAGTGACTTTTAATTGAGGGGCATAAGAAGTGATGAATCAGAGAATAAAGATGAAAGAGCGAATCAGAGATAGATATGCCCAACTCTCATGAGAACTGAAAGGAAAAAGAGGTGACTTAAGGGTGGAATAGAGTCAATCAATCCAGTGAGTGTAGTGCCATACAGTTACATTTGTTCCTGAGTTCAGTGCAGGTCAGCAGAGGGCATTGAAGCCAGAGCATAAGAAGAAGAGTAGGACAAATTGCCAGAGTTAGTGTGAGGCCAAGCAGAGCTATTCAGTGAGAAGCTCTTTGAAGCCAGATTGAATCAGCTAGCTTGGAGAAGAATTTGAGCCTAAACAGCTGAGTTGAAACAGCTAGCCAGAGTTCAGAAAGGACTAGAAATCATGAGCTTATTCAGCAGTAAGACTCTGAGATGACAACTGCATCTGACTGATAAAAGTTACTTTTGAACATACACACACACACACACACACACACACACACACACACACACATGATGTGAAGGAGCAAAGAAAAGTTGAAGGATGGGAAATGTGATCTAAATATATGCATGAGAGCCTTTCAAATTCTCTACCCTCTAGAGCACATGACCTTCACATTTCGCTTCTTTTCAGAGTAAATAGAGTAGATGCTCCTTCGATGTTTAGGTTGCCTTATATCACAAAAGTAGAAGGCTGTGCTAACTGGATTATGGTTGCAAGCCTTTTTACTCTGAGTTAATGAAAAGGAACATAACCAAGTGAAGGCTTAATCAAATCATGAGAGCCATGAAAAGATGCCTAAACCTCTCTAGTGTTCATCATTTGAAGCAGCAGAGATCTCAAATTGCCATTATATAGCTGGGCAAAGATGTCAGGCAGCAGATGGCTTCTAGACACTGCAACAATGCATTGGTGACAGTCAGAACTAGAGGGAGGATATCTGGTTTTTTTTTTTTTTTTTTTTTTTTTTTTTTTTGCTATCAGACACTAAATTCTTGCAACATCCAGGTCTCTTGGAAAGAGTCTGTGTCTTAGACCAGAACTCAGCACTACCTTGTGCATTGATCCCACAGTTAAGACCTTCCCTAAATAACTCAGCTAGCATCTGGACTCATAAAGACTGTCAGAAAGTATCTTTAAGTTTTCAACAACTTAAAAATATCCCTTCTTTTTTTCTTCTCATGAAAAGCTACATCTTTTTTAAGGCTCATTATATCCTTGGGGGATGTCTTGTTTTTATACTGTATCTTGATCTTATTTTGTATCCAGGATTCTATAGACCCTGTCCAACCTTGCCTTGCTTGGCACAAGCCTCCATCTCTCTCATGTCCTTCAAGTATCTCCTCAGTTGTATCAAGAGGAAGAGTTCTTGTCTGTAAGTACCTCTTGAATTCACCGTTTCTCATTCACTGAAAACTACCTTGCCCCTACTAATCCACACGCACTTTCTTGACATGCTTGTATGTGATATTTTTGCTATGAAGCACAATAGTCACTATTGTGTTATTTCTCTTGACCAGTTTGTAGTGTCAGCAATTTCTCATCCAATACACTTTATTTTAGTTTAGACACATTTTCCTTTTTCTTCAATGACTTTTCTTTTTGTACTGAATGTTACTTACATTAGGCATTATGACTTTCTTCTTTCTTTTTAGTATAAATATTCTCCCTGAATAATAATATCTGCCCTTTTCATTTCATATACAATAATAACCAGTTTAAGTCCAAATATTTTGTATTTCAAATACATATGTCCAGTAGCTTAAGAATCTTTCTTATTTTATTTTTTTGGTAGCCAACAAGCACTCTCTCATCTACATAAAGATCAACTAACATCTTTCTGGATTTTTTTCATGTAACCCACATTTTAGTGGCTATCACCATTAATGTCTAATATCTACATACTTAGACGGTATAGGAAATTTGATATCCATATTAGTTAGAGTTTTCAAAAGGACAAGAATTGTACACACACATATGCAATATATAAATTCCATATATATACATTATACACATATATGTATATATATATATATTCCACATATAAACACCTATTTAATTTATTTGAATGGGCGAGCTGTGATCTAAGCAGTCCAACAATGTCTGTCTCCTGACCAAATGGCTAAGGATTTGGTACTTACTAAGTCCACTACACTGGTTGTCTCAGAAGTCCCAGTCTGGTGCTGAAGATCCAGAGGCTTCTCAGAGATCTGCTGGTCTTCACTTCATGTTGGTAAGGGAAAAAGTGAATTCTAGTACCAGCCTTATCTATAGGATAGATGAACTTGCTGGCAAGAGAGTGTGAGGACAAATATGCAAAAAGCAAAAGCTTTCTTTTCCCAAGTCATTTTACATGGGCTGCTACCAGAAGATTTAACACAGATTTAGGGAGTGTCTTCCAACCTCAGAGGATCCAATCAATAAAATCCCTCACAGGGATGTCCAGTTGCTTGAATTTTAATTGATTCCAGATATAGCTCAAGTTAACAACCAATAACCAATATTAGCCATAATGGTGGCCTATATTAATCTCCTGTTTTATTTGCCTTTTATCGCTAATAGTTAATCATTTACCACATTCTTCTATGTCTTAGGATGTTTGTTCATATTTAATAGCTGTTTTTATGTGAAGCCCCTTGTATTTAACTATATTTCACAACACCCCCAAAGTTATTTCTGTTTTTAATTAGACTGTTTCTTTGCATTGAACCTGAAGTAATTTTAGATTACACGTATTTTACTATGTCACTTTCCTGCTTGAAAATCTAATGGATCTTTTCTTTTTCTGTGTAAAATTCTAGCAAGCTACATCAATCCTGCATCTCTGAGAATTGACCCAATGCCCTTCTCTCCTTACTATTTGTTTATTAGATATTTTCTTTATTTACATGCCATACGATATCTCCTTTCCTAGTTTCCCTTTTGAAGAAAATAAAAATAAAATAAAATAAAATAAAAATAAAAACAAAAACAAAAACAAACCCCTGTTCCTTCCCCCTCCCCCTGCTCACGACCCCACCCTCTCCTGCTTCCTGGCCCTGGCATTCCTCTACACTGGGCACAGAGCCTTCAAAGGTCCAAGGGCCTCTCCTCCCATTGATGACCAATTTGGCCATCCTCTATGCTGGAACCATATGCTGCTGGAGCCACTAGTCCCACCATGTATACTCATTGGTTGGTGGTTTAGTCCCCAGGAGCTCTGAGCATACTAGTTAGTTCATATTGTTGTTCATCCTAAGGGGCTGCAAACCCTTCAGCTCCTTGGGTCCTTTCTCTAGCTCCTTCATTGGGGACCCTGTGCTCAGTCCAATGGATGGCTGTGAGCCTCTACTTCTTTATTAGTCGGGTACTGTCAGAGCCTCTCAGGAGACAGCTATATCAGGCTCCCGCCAGGCAATGAAGGAGTGTTCCTCTTTCTCCACATCCTACAGCATCTGCTGTCACCTGAGCTTTTTATCCTAGTCATTCTGACTGGTGTGAGGTGGAAACTCAGGGTGCTTTTGATTTGCATTTCCCTGATGACTAAGGATGTTGAACATTTCTTTAGGTGCTTCTCAGCCATTTGGTATTCATCAGTTGAGAATTCTTTGTTTAGCTCTGTACTCCATTTTTAAATAGTGTTATTTGGCTCTCTGGAATCTTAGCCCTCTATCAGATATAGGATTGGTAAGGTAGGACCAGCCTGGAGGCAGAGGCCTCAAAAGTGGCAGGGAAGCTCTCCTTATTCTTACAACTGTATCCCTCAGTGCACTCTACTTAAAACTAAACAAACCCATGATATCTGTCAGGGTGTGCTCACATTCTTTTCAAATTATCAATCCCACTATAATGCTTGATGGTACATAAATACTTTAGAAAAACATTATTATTATGCCAATAATGTATCCTGACAATGTAACTGTATAGTTTTATTCATGTTGAGGAATTCCATTTTTCAGTAGTATCACGCCAGATAGAGTAAAGCTTTTTGCACTTCCTCCAAATAACACAGACCACTGTGCACTTAGCACTTCTTCAAAAATGACATTATGTAATCAAATTCAGTTCAGAGGTCTTTTTGAAAGAAGCTTGATTTCTTATCTAGTCTGTTTTTATAATGCAGTTCCAGTCTGGTCTTTAAACATTATTTGGTGTGTGTGTGTGTGTGTGTGTGTGTGTGTGTGTGTGTGTATGTATACACAGGAACACGAACACACACACTAAGTCACTCATGTGGAGGTCAGATGACAACAAGTTTGAATTGCTTCTCTCCTTTCTTTGACCTTGTAAATTCTGTGGCTTAAACTAATGTCAGGCTTAGGGTCAAGCACTTTGACCTTCTGAGCCATCTTGTTTATAGAATGAGATAGACTGGAACATGATTTAGTTAAGACCAAATATATTTATATGATTTTGCTGTTCCAGATATTAACTTATCAGAGTTCCAGTTTAGTTATTTTTATCTTTTATACTTTTTTCCATTGTGTTTATCTCTGATGTCTTCTAAGATATAACAGTGCCTATTTTTTGTACTCTGACGTCAAAGAATCTTCTATTTATTTTCCCTGGGCTTACACAGAGTGCTGTAGAATAAACTCAATTTGAGTTGAATCTTGACTCATCTCTGAAAATGTCAAAGTTCTAAACTGCATACCTCTGTGCAGGAATTTTTGAAATCTTGACTTACTCCCAGAATCTGCTGTGAGCAAGAAGACGCACTGCGCTTTCTATCTGAGTTCATTTGGAAAGTGCAAAGTCCGTCTGAAAGTACTGCTTTCCTTCCCCAAAACATCTTAACCTAAAGAATGTGCCTATCTACAAAGTAGCAAACCCCTGAGATGCTTCAGTGGAGAAAGTACATAGTCACATCTTCTCTACAGTGGTGTGGATAGAGAATGTAGGACAGATCCAGCAGAAAGGCTACGTGATGCACTTATAGGCTGTAATCACCAGCTGATATTTCCAAAATGCATCTTGTTTCTAGCTTCTGTCAGGAGATGTTTTCATAAAACTCTAACCTGGATATATTTAATCTTTCCATTTGTAGAAGAGAGCTGCTCAGTTTGGAACATGTTGATCTCTTTGAAATGTTTCTGCTGAAAGCCGGGTGGTTTGGAGAAATTGCACGAATTAGGCTCTATTTTTATGTTCTCACAACAGTGTCTACACTTTCCCAAGCATACGTTATCTAAGTTTCTACTGAAGCATGTAATTACCACAGACGACTTAACATCTGCCACGTGGTGCCAAGGAATAGTGCATGGAAGCAATGTCAAAAAGGGGGAGACTGACAAGCTGGAGACAGTGGAGTGAGACAAATCAGAAACTCATGTGTTTTACCAAAAAGTCTCTCCAATAACTCTAAGCAAAAGGACCTTATTTACAAGGATTACTTGTTTACATTTTTAGGTGGTCTGCATCAATGATGTAAAGAGGCTAATTTTGTTTGCCATAAAGACTGTTTCTTACTGACAGCTTTAATTTGTTGTCTGTATTGTTCTGTTTGCTTCTTTGGATCAGGGTATCATCTATAAAAGAGAAAATTCAGGACCTATATCCATGCATAGTTGAAAATTAGCCTATAATTTAGACAAATAGACTGAACTAGCTGATATATTAGTATAATGCATCTTTCTGGGCTTAGACTACACAGAGTGTTAGATATAGTAGGCCAAAAATTAAATCCAAAAATCTTCAATTTCTTAGAGCACTGAGTCCTTGGATTGGATTGAATTGGAAAAACCGCTACTATAACTGGAAAAATGCCAGCTTTCTATATATTTTTTTTTTTTTTTTACTCCAAATGGAACTTGAATTCTTGATCAACTAGATCAGAGCAACCTCTTGGAACATGGTAGAATGGCACTATCACAGATCCACCGAACCGTTGAGCAGTTAGACTTTTTTTTAGTTGAGATCCAACATAAATTAACACAGGAAACACTGTATTTAGGTATAGCTGAATAATTCTCTAGACACCCTACTACCCGGGAAAAGACATGGGGAATAGGGCACAGACAAGGAAATTTTGGATAGAAGAGTCTGATAGAATTCAGAAAATGATGAGAACTTGAAGCTGCTTGCTGGAATGGCACAGGGCTGACAATGACTAGGATGAGCAGGGAAAGGTTTCACAATAATTATAGAGCCCTTTGCTCAAAATGGAGGACTTCAAATGGCAATCCCTTGTTTAAAAACATTTTGTAATTCATTCAAGCTTTAGATTTGCGTGAAGTATTTTTGATAAATTACCGTGATGCTTCCATCACACTTTAATATTTGGTGATTTAAGCAGGCAGGGTCTGAGTTTTGAAAAATATTTACAGGTTGACGTAGTCATAGTCACTGAATAATTCAAGAAGAAAACATATCCAGTCCCCCTCAGGTATCAGGATATGTAAGTCTGCCTAACAATCTTGAAAGAGATTAAAGTTTTCAGCAAAGCCTAAGGGCCATATTCTCTGAATGAATTCAGTTTGGTGAAATGAGCTTAGTTATTTTAAGCTTCTATCAAGCAGAATAAATTTTATTAAAATAAATTAAATCATCTAACCTAATGGATGTATTTCTAGTCATTTAGCATGATAACTCTTACAAGCTAAATAGTGAAAGCTGTGTATTTAATTGATAAAAGTGCATTTATTGCATTAGGGATACATAAAGCTATCCTTTAATGTCACCACCATACCAAGTTCTGTCTCATTAATTCCAAGAAGACACTGCACACGTTTTATGCAAATTTTGACAAATTAAATTTCTTAGGGTTTTAATTTGGTTTTTGCAGTCTTTCTTGCAAAGTAACCATTTAATATCACACATGTTAGATTTATAATAATTAATTGTAATTCTCAGATAACCAGTAAGTTATAATCATTAGGTGGGTTTTTATTTTATTTAAAATACATGTTCATTTTAATAAAAATGTTTTTCAAAGGGCATCTGTAGAGGCGTTCCCCATGGTTTGTGAATGTGGACATTTTTTTCTAACTGGATCTGGAAGGAGTGTTCCTCTGGGATAGTGAATGTAACCATTCTTGCTAACTCACATCTTTTGGAACCTTCTTCCAAGGACAGTGAGAAATGTGGGTTCATTCTTGAAAAAAGCTTTATGAAAGCCCCATCCCCACCAAAACAAAATACAAAATACAACAAACCAAACCAAACCAAAACAAAGAACCCCACAAATCAAAGTCATGTGCTTTCTTCCTTAGGAATGCTAAGTAGCAAACTCATTTGGCTCATGTAATTACATGTAATGAATCAAAAAAGCAAAAATATGTGAGAACCAAGGGTGCAATTCTAGTTTGGATACACTGGTTTAGACAGTGTTCTTGCTATTCAATGAAGAATTGTAGCAATACTGTGATGGTTTGTATATGCTTGGCCCAGGGAGCATCACTATTAGAAGGTGTGGCCCTGTGGGTGTGGACTATAAGACCCTCATCCCAGCTGCCTGGAAGCCAGTATTCTGTAGCAGCCTTTAGATGAAGATGTAGAACTCTCAGCTCTGCCTGAACCATGCCTGCCTGGATGCTGCCATGCTTTCACCTTGATGATAATGGACTGAACCTCTGAACCTGTAAGCCAGCCCCAATTAAATGTTGTCCTTTATAAGAATTGCATTGGCCATGGTATCTGTTCACAGGAGTAAAACCCTAATACAAATACATATTTATTTGCTTAGGATTCATTACATTTTTTTCTAAATTTCCACAAAGAGAAGAATTACCTAGGGTACATAATAAAATGTCACTTCCCAAGGCTTTCTGTGGAGATTGTGGTTTACTTGGATAGGAATGGGATACTGGGATTTTATTGTCAAGGACTTGAATGTGTTCTATCACCAAGCATGACTGTGACATCTTGTTCCTACTAAGAGGGAAAAGAAATGAATCTAGAAACTTTTATGCACAAATACTATAAACTTTAATTACTCATTAGGAATCCTTGGGTGTGAGTGTATGTGTATGTGTGTGTGTGTGTGTGTGTGTGTGCATGTGTGTGTATAAATATCTATGTCTACCTCAAAACACATGCGCATGTGAATATGTGTTGTACATGCAATTAAACTCTAGAGGAAAACTTTGAATCATTCTTCAGGAGGACTTAAAAAATATTCTTCTTGAGACACGTTCTCATAATGACTGGAATATATGAGACACGTTCTCATAATGACTGGAACACATGAGGCAGATTAGGTTGATTGGCTAAAAAGCTCCAGAGATCTCCCTGGCTCTGCCTCTCTAGTGCTGGGATTATACATGTGCCTCATCATGCTTTGCATTTTTTATTTGGGTTCTTGGGACTGAACTCAGGTCCTTATGCTTGTAAGGCAAGTACATTACTTACTGGACTAGATTTCCAGCCCAGAAAACCTTTTCTAAAATTCTTGATGATCACAGACTCTCGGAAAAAATAAGAGTTTCTATGACACTCAAATGTCAGAGGGAGTAATGAAAGAATCAAAATAGAGAAGGTGGCAACAGTCATATGATGCTATCAGCAAGAAAGTGTAAAAAAATCATTATTTATGAATTGTAATGTCTAGTGTTTCTAATCAGTAGGTCCAGAGTGGAGCCCCCCAATTTTATTTCTAGTAAGTTTTAGGTGGAGCTGATGTTGCAGGGTGAGAACTCCTTTTGGGTGTGAATATTCTGTAGGAAGGTGTAGTGGCTATTCCTTGCTGTCAACTTGACTATATCTGGAATGAACTACAATCCAGAATTGGAAGGCTCACCTGTGGTCTTAATCTGGAGGCTGAGAGATACAAGTTTCTGATCTAGATCTTGGCAGGAGATCTTAAGGCATAGTGGTTATGAATCCCAAAAGATTAAGACAGGAAGATCTGTGAGTTCAAGATCATCTGGGATTAAAGGTATGGTGGCACACACCTTTAATCTGGGCCACACCTTTTGCTGGAGACCTATATAAGGACATTGGAAGAAGGAAGGCTCTCTCTCTCTCTCTCTCTCTCTCTCTCTCTTCTTTGCCTGCTTGCCTTGTGGGACTGAGCAACTGTTGGATCCTTGGACTTCTTCTATTCACAGATGCTGCAGACCATTGTTGAGAGTTGGACTACAGACTATAAGTCATCAACAAATTCCTTTACTATATAGAGATTACTCATAAGTTCTGTGACTCTAGAGAACCATGACTAATACAGAAGGTAAAGGTGAAATTTGTTAAATAGAAGTGTACTAGGATGATACTGGGCTGAGCTCAAGGCTAAGTAAGCTGTTTGATAAAACATACTGAATAGGGTGGCATAAACATAATAGCCTGTCTGCATCTCATGTGTCCACATAAAGTAGATATGTGTTCCCATGTACATTATCTCTTATGTGGGATTCCAATCAAACTATTTTTGCAAATACATTTATTAAGAAAAAGGAAAATAATGGAGGAAAGGGCATTTCATTGGAAAGAGGATAGGAGAATAATGTAGATGGGGACAGAATCAATATGAATAAATTATATACAGGATGTTTGAAAAAATTAGATGGAAACCTACAATTTTACATATATACATATATATTCACATACTTTTATATGTGTGTATACACATATAAAATAAGATATATATGTAATATATACGTATATGTATATATATGTGTGTGTACAAACACTTTAATCTTTACAATAATGATGCATATTAGATATACTTTACTGTTTTCACTTGAGAAGTATGGGATTGAGGAAAATAACTAACTTAGTCAAAGTAACATGGTTAGCAAACTGTAGACCTGACTAGGAAACTTGGAGTACAGCTGGGGTCTCCTCAGTGTTGTGATGATTAATCTTTTTGTTTGTTTGTTTGTTTGTTTTTGGTTTTTCAAGACAGGGTTTCTCTGTATAGCCCTGGCTGTCCTGGAAGTCACTCTGTAGACCAGGCTGGCCTCCAACTCAGAAATCCGCCTCTCTCTGCCTCCCACGTGCTGGGATTAAAGGCGTGTGCCACTACTGCTTGGTGTGATGATTAGTCTTGGTTGCCAACTTGAACCAAGTGAAATGCAATCTCTTCTGTGAGGGATTTCATGACCATATTATTTGAAGGCTAAAGACTCACTCTAATGTGTACAGGATCCTTTTGTGGCAGCCCAGGGACAGGAAAGCAGTAAACTTGCTTTTTCCCTGTTTGCCTTCGCTTTTGCTGGTACATGCATCTATATTGTTTATCATTGCAGTGTTCCATTGCCATACAAAAATTAGCATCATCAGGCTTAAAATGTAGACCAGTGGTTCTCAACCCATGGGTTGTGACCCATTTGGCAAACATCTATCTTAAAAAAATATTTACATTGCAATTCATAAAAGTAGAAAAGTTACAGCTATAAAATAATAACAAAAATAATTTTATGGTGGGGATCACCACAGCATAAGGAACTGTATTAAAGGATCTCAGTATTAGAAAGACTGAGAATCACTGATGTAGACCGAAGCCCAGGAATCCTCCAGATTTTCAGAGACGTATTGGAACTGCACAGACATTCAGTCTTGTGGAATGAGCAACTGCTAAAACAGTCATTGCTTGACTACTCAGACTGTATCATGTAAGGCAAGGTAGTAAACCTTCTTTTAATATCTATGCTTATTCTATCAGTTTGGTTACTTTTTGAGAACCCTGACAAATGTAAGAGCCTAGGCAGTTCCCCAGTGTTATATTGAAAGCAGCAAAGATGAATGAGATTTTTTTTTTCCAACTGTTGCTCTTCACTGCATATCTAGAACATAGATACTTTGTCTTTTGGCATTCTTATAGATACAATCTAGAGATGCATGTAAATGTAATAAATATGAGATAAGAATGGAAAGGAAATGATAAAATAAAGTTGTCTAGACCTAGAACCAATGTGATATATATTGAAAGGACCAATGTAAGAGTGAAAGATACTGTGGTTCAATTGTGCCTGAAAGAGTGTGGCACATGATGAGCATATCCCATTACTACAGAGAAAATAGGTAGAATGAAGGAATGTTATTCCAGAGTTGAAACAACCTCCCACGTGCACGTACGCACATGCGCACACACACATACACACACGCACACCTTATGAGTGAGCATAGGTCAGTACTGTGGTTTCAATTATCAGTAGGTGGGAGACTATTTCATTAGAAAATATGTATCAGTTTTAATTAAACTATGAATTTTTCATTGACTATATGCTAAGTACTCAAGATTTGGCAGTGAACTAAGATTTGTTTCTATTGGGACTATGTTCTGGTGAAGTAAGTCACAGTAAACACACATATAACAATAAGTAAGATGTTAATATTTTGGGGAAAAATAAAGTAGGATAATGGGGATGGAATTCAACAAGAATGGTAGGTGTGTGTAAAAAGTGCTTGGAGAAGCTATCCCTCATATAAAATCATCAAGGACTTCCTCTTGGATAATTTGATAATTAAACAAAATTTAGAATCAATGAAATGTGAAGGAAAAGAAATGAGCAAGGTACCTTGTGTAAAATGAAACTCCTTTGCCCATATCATATGTCAACAGCTTAGTGATACTTTCTCATTGTACTTTAAGATGCAAATAGGAAAACACTGCCTGAGCATTGATTGGTCCAGGGTAGGACAGGTAAGTCCTATAGCTGGTAAATTAGAGAATATGTATCTTGATAATGAAATTACTATGCACTATAAGTGGGTGTCCATTGAAGACATGTTTGTGTGTATTTTATTCCAAGCTTGTTTTATCTTCTAAGAGGAAATACTGCACATTATATAAGCTGTGATCAGAATCATTCTCTATCAGTTTGTCTCACTAAGGTGCTTCTTTTGAGCCAGAACACATTTTGTTTCTGTTGTTGTACATGAGAAAACAAAAGCACACAGCATTACATGGCCCTATCACACTCTCCATGAATCTCTCTGTGCTGTGTTCCTGTGGAAAATTGACATGAGAAGTTAAAATATTTCTGAGTTATAACAGATATAGGAAAAAGGTTTTGTTGTTTGTTTTTGAAAGAGTCATTACATAGCCAAGGACTGCTGGGAACTTGTGATCCTCCTGTTTTAGCTTCCCCAGTGTATACATTATGGTATATCCTACCACCTCTGCCCAGAAACAGCTTCGGAAGCCTCATTAAGTCAAATAGATATATTAATGTGAAAGGAAGTAGAGTACAGATACGAACATTTTTCTTTTGTTTGATTTCCCTGTCTTTGGCCAGGATAACATATTCACATACTTGTAGTGGTAAGCATTTTGTAAGATACTATCACAGCAGTTAGATTTGAGGACACTGCCTAAGCTCACTTGAGGGTGGGTCATAGTTTCATGCTTGTCTTAGTCGTTCCTCTGTTGTTATGAAGAGACACCACAATCACAGCATCTCTTATAAAAGAGAACATTTAATTGGCACTTACAGTTTCAGTGGCTTAGTCGATAATCATCATGGTGGTGAGCATGGTGGCATGCAGGCAGACATGGTGCTGTAGAAGAGATTGACAGCTACATCCTGATTCAGAGAGAGCGAGATCGAGAGAGGGAGAGAAACAGAGACAGAGAGACAGAGAGAGAGACAGAGAGACAGAGACAGAGAGACAGAGAGAGACAGAGAGACAGAGAGACAGAGACAGACAGAGAGAGACAGAGAGACAGAGAGACAGAGAGACAGAGAGACAGAGACAGAGACAGAGACAGAGAGACAGAGACAGAGAGACAGAGAAACAGACAGAGAGACAGAGAGAGAGACAGAGACAGAGAGACAGAGACAGAGAGACAGACAGAGAGACAGAGAGACAGAGAGAGACAGAGAGACAGAGAGACAGAGACATAGAGACAGAGAGACAGAGACAGAGAGACAGAGAGACAGAGAGACAGAGACAGAGAGAGACAGAGAGACAGAGAGACAGAGACAGAGAGACAGAGAGAGACAGAGAGACAGAGAGACAGAGAGACAGAGAGACAGAGAGACAGAGACAGAGAGACAGAGAGACAGAGACAGAGACAGAGACATGAACGGGGCATAGCTTTCCCCACCCCTGCCGCCAAGTGGCAAACTTTCTCCAACAAGACCCAGATAACCGGAGCAAAGCCACACCTCTTAATCCTTCTAATCTTGTCAGAGTGACACTCCCTGGCAACTAAACCTTCAAATATGTAAATTGGAGGGTGGGGGGCATTGTTATTCAAACCAACACAAAGGTATAAAGTCAAACTAGGCATACCTGTGAGTATAGACTTTCACTAGGCAGTAAAGCTAGCCTGCAATCCTTTCCCTGGCAGAGTCAATGATATCCTCATGGGAATGGACCACAGTAGAGAAACAGCAAGCATGGTGCAACTATTTTTCTATGTCAAGTCGAAGGGGTTTTCTTGGGGGGAGGGGGCGGGGAAGCTGTGTTGTTAGGAGGAAATGACTTTTTAATAAACTACTGAATAGAAAAACCAAATAAAAAAAAAAAAAAAGGTGAGACGGGATCGGATTGTAAGGGCACCTGAGAACAGATGTGATTATGCCATTCTCAGGAGAGATTCAGACAAGAAAATATTGCTTTCAGACCTTGTAAAGATTAATTGCTGAGGTTGGGAGAAGCTGTGTGAATTGCTTTATATAAAATAAGGAAAACTGACATCTGCTGAGTTTTTCTTAAAAACTCTACTTCATAATTTGCATAAAAGAAACGATGCCACTTTTGCTGTCTGTCCAATCAACTTGAACCTGGAGTTACAGTTTGGCTCACATGCATGCTGCCGCATTGACTTTCACTCTGTGCTTTCTTAAAATACTATAATGAATTTTAAAGGGAGGAAATTAGCCAGACATATATGTGTTCTAAATGAAGAGAATTTTAGAGGTTAAATTGTGTTAGCAGAATGAAATTAAGTAAGAAATGAATTTAAAAAATAAAATATCCAGGAAATAAAAAATATATTTTTGAATAGAAGATAATAAATGCCCAAAGCATGTGTAACAGGTTCATCACCATCAGAGCCCATGTGCCAGGAATTCTGAGGAAATTAAGAAACGTCTCACAACTTGGCCAAACTGTAATATGGAGACCAACCACCCTAATAAATTCAGCCTGTTAACTTCTACTTCTGGCTAGGTTTGAGTAAATGTACCAAACTTGCTTTCTACCATAAGCAAATCAGAAACCAGACACAATATGGGAAGCAGGTGTTTCAGACACTGAACAGATGGCAACATGGTACCATCATCCAAAAGAAGAAACCAAGCAAGACAAGGTGTGTGATTTTTATTTTTTTCCCTTTCTGCCTGCGGGCACTCTGCAAAGCATATACTGCACGTGGGGGTGGGGAATTTGAATTTGCATCCAAATAGAATATATTATGCTGGTTGAATTTCATAGTAAGCCTTGTGATTAACTTTATTTGTTAAGAAGTTAGGTATAATGGAGCCAAGAAATCAAAGATGGGGTTTTCTTTAAGTATTAAATATTTTGTGTACTCTTTTCTGTATTTACAACTTTTGAAGTCACTGGAGGATCTAAGGTTGCTTATAATTAGTTCCTACAACTTTTCCTAATAGGAGCTGGGGTTTAATTTAAAGCTATACTGCCCATGGAGGGATTATGAAGTCTAAATGGAGGACATATTTCTAATGAGGGTTTGACTTCAACTCTCATGCTGGGTTCGAGGCTATGCAATAAATCTGAGATGATTTTAATACTTTTTGTTTCAGATTTTACCCATAGTTGTGATAGTAAGTTCCAGGTGAGAATAAGTTTATGTTGGAAAACACCATGGAGAGGATTTATTAGGAGTGTTTTTACTGCCATCCTATCCCTCAGTGGCATCATCCATCATCAGCATTGTTGTTGTCATTGTCAGTGTTTGTTCTACTTAGGAGCCCTGGAAAATACCTCTAAATTGCTCCTCTTTTCTCTTTACTGCTGGCTGGAGCTTTCCATCATTACATGGGGTTGGATTGCATTTTGTTTACTCTCAAACCCAACCTCTCACTCCATGTGTCTCCTCTATTTCTACTTACAAGTCTATTTTACCCATCATAATTTGGAAGTACTGGTCTTCCTGAGTTCATTAGATATTTCTCAGCTGATTGTGAGTATAAATGGAAGAATGCCATAATTTGTTAGCTCTTTTAAAATTCCACTTCTACTGAAATAATGTCTGTATGCCATGCATATGTAACTGTATAATATCACAGGTGAAACACAGATTCTCACAAGACGATGTCCAGACTCTTTGGAATCATACATTGAAGGCTTCTTATGTTAGAATTTAAAAAAACAAACCAGAGAGGTTTAGAATAAATTCAAAATGAAGGTTAAATGTCAGTATACCAACTGTAATTTCTGAGCATTGTAATATGGCTGTAATTAATTGCTCCTTGATGTGTAGATGGAATCTTGTGCTCATATCGAACTATATTGGGGTATTTTTTTTTAACACATATACACACTTTATTTTTGCAGAACTAGGAACTGAACTCAGGGAGTACACATGCTAGGCAAGTAAGTATTCTACCTTTGAGCCATGTCTCTTGATCTGCTTATTCTTTACTCCAAATTATTGAGAGTGACTACAGAGGAGGCTCTAACAGAGACAACAAACAAACAGTGTAACCCTGCACTGCTCAAGGCTGGGAAATGCACTGACAGCCTGCAGCCATTTGTTCCAAGGAGACCAAACAGTCCTTCCCCTGGTGGTCAATCACATCAATAACCGACCAGCCACTATCCAACCATGGGAACTGTGGAGGTCAGAGGATGCAGGGTCAAAGCCAAGCCTAAGGACTGGATGTGTAGCTCAGTTGAAAGAATATTTGCCTAGTATGCAAGACACTCCTGTGTTGGGAGCCGTGAATCTTGAGAGGCATTCGCCATGGCAAGATGGCGCCTACTTCCGCTGTTAACTCCTAGTGGACAACTGTTTGCGCATGTGCGTAGAATACTGTTGGCGCATGTGCGTAGAGTGAAAAGACGCCATGTCACAGCCCATCCCGGGGCTTTACGTAGGGTAATGAGCGAACAGCCAATCATGAGCAGACACACCACGCTGTGGGCAGATACACACACTGTGGTGTATATAAGCAGTGCGGATTTTGGGTTCGACCCTTTTTTCACTATGGATGGAGACAAATAAACAGTTGCTGCAGAAGGAACCTAGTGTGTCCGCGTGTCTTCTTCCCGGCGAGAGGACCACGCGGGCTACACTCCTGGTCCATCTTCAGCCATGGTGGTACATGCTAATAATCCCAGAAGTAGGAGGAGTAGCTATTCAAGGTCTCCCTCCCCTGCTTAGTAAGAGCAAAGCTAAGAATCTATAGGCCTACTAACCCACCAGTGGGAAGTCCAAGAATTTAGTAGTTGCTCAGTCCCATGAGTCTAGTTGTTTGAGCTGGTCTTCTGTACCAACAAATGTGCTGGCAAGTAAGTGCAAGTAGTTGAGAAAGAGTTGGGATGTGTTTTATTTTATTATTATTATTTCTTTTTTTAGTAAAGAAGAGAATTTATTTGGAAAGTAGGGTATAAAAAGTATGATTCTAACACTTATTTTGAATATTTAAACAAATTGAAAAAGTTAGAAACTACAGAAAAGGTAGACACCCAAACTCAGCTTACAGCGAAGCGACATAGTACAAACAAGTAGAACCCAAAATTCTTTCATGCAAATGAGTATTAATGGAATGTTTACAGAGAAGGGTACAACGAATATTTTTTAAAGTTACATTAAGAAACTGGACATAAATGGAAAAATAAATTAGATCATTTACAAGAAGTGTTTTATAGGTTACAATAAGCTATAACTTAGTCTTGTTATGGAAAAAGGTTATAGTGCATCATATACTTAAACAAAAGATTTAATATTAGAAAAATCTAAGCATAAACAAAACTTGGATGGGACAGGAATGGTGCAACCAACAGAGTGTGCAGCTTGCACTGAAGTGGCATGTGTGAGGAAAGGAAGCCCTAAACTGGGACACAAAACACCTAGAAATGATTTCATCAGGACCTGCAGAATTAACAAGAATGCCCTTCACTTCAGTTAACATGCCAGGAGTTCGCTTAACTCAAACACAGTGGATAAAAGTGACAAAGTATTCGAACCCCACTCACTGCAGGATTCAAGGATTACAGGCAGAAATGGGACACTACAGCTTGAGTGTTAGATTTTATAAAGTTATTTTTCCTTCTAAATGCTGTGAACTCTAAGAGTTCATTCAGAAAAAAAAAACCTGGCCAATTTCCAAATGGCTTAGTAGCAGGGTTAAGTAGGTGAGGTCAGTGGGAGTCTAGCTGGCATCTAGTAGGGGTCAGAGGAACCTTTTCAAAACTTCGTAGCTAGATTACAGCAATCTGCAAGCAGAACTCTTGGAGCTTCTCATACGGAAGACCGTCTCATTACACAGTTAGCCAATGAGAATGCTAATTCAGCATGTAGAGCAAGGGTCAAATGGATTTATCTGGATATATTCACCTTTGTGCAGATATTGGACCTTCCTATAATCAGGGTTTAGCTATGGCAGCCGCATTGCAAGGAACTACTATCCCAGATATTCTGGCGCAAAGGCAGGAGAATAAAAGATGCTATAATTATGGAAGTTTCAATCATTTTAAGAATAATTGCCTTAAGAAATCAGGAAGCACAAACAGGCAGCAATCAGGTGCTGCCCCAAGAGTTTGTCCTCTTTGCATGCGAGGAAAGCATTGGGCCAGAGATTGTCGAATTAAAAAAGGCTTTCAAGACAATACCTGGTCCGGAAACGAGTCGAGGGGCCCGCCTCAGGCCCCGTTCTTAAAACAACGGGCAGAATATGGGGTCATGAGGCTGCTGCCCTGCCAGGAAGATCTGTATCTGAACTCTTCAGGGCAACCTCAGGAAGTGCAGGAGTGGACCTATATTCCACCTGCCACACAGTACTAACGCCAGATATGGGAGTTCAGATTCTGCCCACTGGAGTTTTTGGGCCTTTACCCTCAGAGACTTGGGGATTTGTCATAGGAAAAAGTAACGCGATTGTGAAAGGATTGCAGATTTATCCAGGTGTTATTGACCGCGATTATCAGGGAGAAATTAAGATTATGGCTTCCTCACCTCGTGGTGTCATTACAGTACCTGCTAATCAGAAAATTTCTCAACTTATCTTAGTCCCTCTGTATCCAATGTCTTTTAATGCTGTTACTAATGAGAAAGGACAGAGTTGTTTTGGTTCTCCTGAAGTATTTTGGGTACAATCTATCACTAATAAAAGACCTAATCTTAAATTAATTATTGAAGGAAAAAGTTTTGAAGGTTTAATAGATACTAGAGCTGATGTAACTATTATTAGAGGCCAGGATTGGCCCTCAACTTGGGCTTTGACTGAATCAATCACTCATCTCCAAGGAATCAGTTATGGCAATAACCCAAAATGAAGCTCTAAGCTTCTAACCTGGAGAGATAAGGAAGGTAATTCAGGGCAGATCCAACCTTATGTCATGGCAAATCTGCCTGTTACTCTGTGGGGAAGAGATCTGTTATCACAGATGGGGCTGGTCTTCTGCAGCCCTAGTGAGTTAACTAATAAGCAGAGGTCAAAACAGGACATTAGAATATACAGATGCTCTAAGCCTCGTTCTAATAGTAAAGGTTTAAAACATTTTCTATGATGGCCACTATCTTGCCTGTGCCCCATGCAGATAAAATTCAGTGAATTAATAATATTCCAGTTTGGGTTGATCAGTGGTCTTTATCTCAAGAAAAAATAAAAGCAGCTTCTTTGCTAGTACAGGAACAATTAGAAGTAGGACATCTGAGGGAATCCAATTCCTCTTGGAATACGCCTATATTTGTTATCAGGAAAAAGTCAGGTAAATGGACACTGTTATAAGATCTAAGAAAGATAAATGAAACAATCGTAGTTATGGGAACATTGCAGACTGGACTTCTGTCTCCAGTGAAAATTCCAAAAGGATTTTACAAGATAGTTATGGATTTAAAGGACTGTTTCTTTACAATTCCTTTATACCCTGAGGATTGTGAGAGATTTGCTTTTAGTGTTCCATCTGTTGATTTTAAGGAACCTATGAAAAGATATCAATGGACAGTCCTTCCTCAAGGCATGGCTAATAGTCCTATGTTATGTCAGAAGTTTGTGGCACAGGTCATTGACCATATAAGAAAAAAAATGGCCAATGATATATATTGCCCACTACACAGATGATGTCCTATCAGCTGGAAAAGCTGCTCAAGTTGTACTTTTATGCTATAGAGACTTAAAAGTTGCCTTAAATGAAAAGGGACTACAGATAGCTCCAAAAAAGGTGCAAAATCAGGATCAGTATAATTGTTTAGGTTTTACACTTATGGATCAAGCTGTTATTCCCCAAAAGATAGTTATTCATAGAAACAAACTAGAAACCTTAAATGATTTTCAAAAATTATTAGGTGATATCAATTGGCTTCATCCCTACTTAAAGTTTACCACAGGAGAATTGAAACTTTTATTTGATATTCTCAGAGGTAATTCTGATCCAAATTCTCCTAGATTTTTAACTAAAGAAGGAATGTCAGCTTTACAACAGGTAGAAAAAACCAACACTGTGAGACAATTCTTTTTATAAATTGTAAAACAAAATTTTTGTGATGCAAACCAGATGTAGTGGCATATGCTTTTATTGTCAGCACTTGGGAAGCAGACAAGAGGATCTTTGAGTTTGAGGCCACCTGGTCTACATAACAAAGTTGCAGGGCAGCCAGGACTACACAGAGAGACCCTGTCTCAAAAATTACAAACCAGAGATTATCTGGTGACACAAATGGAGGTAGCCTTTAATCCCAGCACTTGGAAGGCAGAGGCAGGTGGATTTTTGAGTTTGAGGCCAGCTTGGTCTACAGAATTGGTTCCAGGACAGCCAGCCAGTGCTATAGAGAGAAACCCTGTCTCGAAAAAAAAAAGGGGGAGGGGAGAGTGTTTTATAATTACAGGTGGTCTTATTATCAGAGAAATATATGTTTTCTCCCTAGATAATGCCAAGGCATTTTTTAATGGTGTAGATAAACTGATGGTTTGAAAGAATAGTGTTTATTTTTCTATTGATGTGTTGTGAATATTAGTGTCAGCACCAAGTCTTTAGGATTATACATGAATGAGCTAAGATTTTATATTAATGGCTCAAATCAAAAGAGAAGTATTTTAATTTAATCAATGAGTTCCAATACAATATTTGGGATAACATACTATAGGTTTTCATAAGATACAAATGCTTTCTATATTGTGTAGGCTTATGTTTTTCAAAGCCTACTTTTAATAAGTGTTCTTAAGTGCTTTAATCTCCCTTTTAGCCCATAACCCACCATTAGTAGTGGTAAGGAAAGGTTAATAGGGCAGAGGAGGATATGGACCTGTTTAGAAATAGTTCCTGAGAGTGAATCCAATATGAACTGTCAAAATATAAGTAGCTCAGTTTGTATGATTCAGCATTAGCAACTTGATCCACTTGCAAACACTATTCGTGAATCAACAGCAACAGTTCAATTCTGAAGAAACCCCAAGGCTTTGCCAATAGGCGCAAGTCCAGCAAAGTGGCAAGAAGTGTGTTTCTCTCTATAAAGTCCTGATAAATACTGGCCAGCAAAGAGTGGCAAGGTGAACCAACACCACAAAGCAGCATCAGCGAAGACCAGCATTAGAAAGGCCCAATGATGACCAGCAATGAATGGCAATACCATACAGTGTCATCTACTGTCTGTTGGGTTGTATTTATACCATTTCCAAATTTCATGTGTTCTGTTAAGCATCTACTTTAGCAAAACATGTCCTTTCTCCTGGCTGCTTCCTGAAAGACATGATGTGTCTGTTCTCAGCAAAACAAACCTCCCAAATGTCTGCTTCAGCAAAATCATGCACTCATAAGACAGTTTCCAGAAAAAAAATCACATGACACAACTGAGTCTTCAAAGAAACCAGAAATTTCCACTTCAGTACTGTGTATAGTTTAAAGCTTTTACTACTGTAAAGTCTTTACATGCTTAGAGAAGTATTTTTAAAGAGGGGTTTATAATTGATGAATTGATAATATGGGGTGTTCAGTTTATGGATCACATTCCTTTATGGTATATTTTCTCAAAAAATTTCAGAAAGAAATATGTTTTATGAAACCTTTTTTTTCTCTTATTGCAAAATGAGGTCTTTTTTTCTCTTCATGTTTTATGCTGATTTTCTATCCTTTTGAATTATTTTTTATTTAAGTCTGAAAGAAATTCTATATATGTGTGTCATAAATTTTATTTTCTTCTTTGGATATTAAAGAATTTATATAATTACCAGGTAAGGTAAACACTGTATATAGAGTAATAAAAAAAGTATAGATCTAATCTATGAATATGGCTAATGGTAGAAGCAGAAAGTGTAGCAGATGGATCCTAGGACTTAACTGCTAGTCAAAAAAAAAAAAAATCTCTGGACTCCCCAAACTGATATAACCTAAAACCACCTTAGAAATGTGAAGAACATTCTCTCCCAGTCTTGAGTGAGAGTGGAAATTTAAATTTGTGATGTTAGGTTTCTGTGAGAATACCATTTATTCTTCAGCCAAAATGTTGTATCATTTGTTCTTTCATAAGAACTCACACTCAAAAATTAGGAATAATTTTTATAAAGTATTTTAATTAACATTGCAAAATTTGACAAAACTACAACTTTACATTTATAAAGTCATGAAATGGTAGTTTTAAGGATATCTTACATGGTCTATATGAATTAATAGCTGACAGACTTCAACCAACCTTCCTGCATTGTGTTTCCCTAGTATCCTGAAAAGTGAGTAGGTTCTATATTCATCACATCATATATTGTAAACTTCAAACATAGATTTTTCTTTTAAATTAAAATTTATATGTATGTGTGTGTATGGATGCATGAGTGCAAGTGCTCGTGAAGGATAGAAGAGAGCATCTGGATCTCAGATAAGAAGTTGCAGGCGGATGAGACCCTCCCAATTTGGGGGAGGGGGGAGGTTGTCAGACTGAAACTTGAGTCCTCTGGAAGAACCGCAAGTCCTCTTAATCCTTGAACCATTCCTTCTGAAAAATAATAATAATGAAGCTGGCTGGAGCCTTGGGTTAAAAATCTTCCCTCATCTTTTCTTTACTCTCCCCTAACTCACTTCTTGCTGAAATCATCACTCATGCTCCATGGTGTTTCAACGTTTTGAGAATCAAGGACATTTTCCAGCAGCCGAGCATAACCCTGTCTTTAATACAAAGCCAGGATTTTAGAATGGAAAGCACAGCAACTTTATAAGAGGCAAATGAAGCCAAGGATGTTTGTATTTTTTATTTCAACTTACTCTCGGTGGTCTCTATATGACTATCATACAGAGATTTTGTAATGACATTATCTCTGGGAGAATCTCAGCCAAGGAGAAACAGGCCTGAGACATTGGTAGGACTGAGTTCTGTCAGTTTAGCATCCCAGAGTGGAGATGACTACATTTTTCAGTCGCCTACTTTATTCCTTCTTCAGATACATTCTAGAACACAAACGTGCATGTGACAGATGTTTACATAGTTTTATATTATAGTAACAATAGTTTTTGGAGCAGTAGTCTTTGTAATGTCACAAAGTTATGAGTCTTATATTTAAAATGGCCTCAACTTCCATTTAAATTATTTAATTGTTTATCTTTTATATATCTTATATAATTATATATTATGATCCAATCATATGCTTTTTACATATTTTACAAAAGCACATTATCAGAGTTTGTGTATGAATTGAGTGGGAAGGAGCACATGCCATGGCATGTCTGTGGAGGTCAGAGGGCAACTAGTTGGCATCAATTTTCTCCTTCCAACATGTGGCTTCTGAGAAGTGAACTCAAAATATCAGAATTCATAGCAGGTACTTTTATCTACTGTGCCATTTTTTGGACTTCTTACATATTGTTTAATATCTCAATATATAGGGATAAATTATGACTTAAAAACCTTATTTTTATTGTATTTAGTTAAAAATCCAAATTATAAATGGAAGTTTAAAGAGGCTCTATAAGCTTTTCATCAAGACAAATTTTGCTTATAAAATAAAGCTAGACCTTTTGTTTTCAACTGACAGTTTTAGTGCATGGCTGCCACCAAGCTTTGTGAGTAGCTTACTGTTTAATAAGAGCTGCTTTCAGTAACTTCACATTAATAGTGAATACAATTACCATTCAGTTTTCTGTTACAACTGTGAAATTAATGTATAAAAGTACAAAGGCAAATAATTTATCATGGTAATATACTGGGTGTCTTTTGAAAATGAAATTTTTATCCAGATCTGATTAGAAAGAATCATATTAACACTCTAGCAATGATAAAAATGCATTGTTTGTAGAAAATTGTTATTAAATTAAATTGTTCTGACTTGTGTTATAAATCAATTTTATTTAACTAAAAGTCCATTCCACTGACTGAAATTACATCAGCAATAATGGAGAATGGCATCTTCTACATCATCTGCATCAACTGCAGGAAGGTCATGAGAAGAACCTTGGATTAATATGAGGAGTCCTTCATAACTTAAGAGAGTCCAGAAAACACCTAGGTCACCTGGCGAACCTAACTGTGATGGAAATCTTGCACGGAAGGGGGCATTATTGTAAATCTTTGTCTACATGACAGATTTACATTTCCTTACCTCCATAAAATTCACTGTTAATGGCACAACACCTATTAAGCTGAGATATTTCTAGATGTAGTACGTCATGGTATTTTCCTGTACAGTTTACATTATTCTTGGCATTTTACTGCCTGTCTCATGAGATGGCCAAGAAGGAAAATATAGTAACTTGCACTCACATCTCAAGGACAAAAATACCTGCCATGTCTTACCACAGGATATGTTAAGAAACTGAAAACCAAATATTGTGAATAATAAAGTTGAAAAATAAGGCATATGAGAAACCCAAAGGCTTAGGGGGAAAATTGCTTCTTTTGAGGAATAACATTTTCACATGTTATGAAATCTATCAAATTCCCAGGCAGCAAGTGCTTCACAGGTGATCAAGGGATATTTATAAAGGCTCATTCTTATAGTTGAGAATACAATCTTGGAGATGAACCCAATGTTAGAGTTTACACTGCCTGCACTTCTGTAGATTAACCATGGACTCTCAAAAATGTCAGCACAGTACTACTATGGTGCCTTGTGAAAACAAGTAGGCATGCATTAGAGAGGTTACTGAAATAGACAGACAACCTTTTTAGCAATGTCAGCATGACAAAAGCCTAAGATAATTTAATTGTTATTAGCATATGTCCAGAGAGGAAAATAATTACATTTTTTTTTACCATTTTTATTGAAAAGTGTTTTATATAATATATTCTGGCCATATTTTCCCTTTCCTCAATTCCTTCTAGATCCTCTCCATGTCCCTCCTCACTCAATTGTATGTTCTTCCTTTTTCTTCTTTCAAAAGACAAGCAAAAATTAAGAAACACACACACACACATACACCACAAACCTCTAACTATAGAAACTTTGTATATTCTCTGATAAAAGAAGCAAAGTAATGATTGCAAGCAAATGTTAAACATGGAATCATTTTTAGGAATATGGTAAGGTAGAGAATTCTACAAAGTGAAGTCAAGGCAACTCGTATTGACTCAAACAGAAAGACATATTTCTACATTTCAGGGCTGACAAAGATCAGCAGTGTTTTTCTTGGTAAAAGTTCTAATAGCCTATGTTGGAACTACCAACATAATAAGCCAAGGTCATACTGATATCTGATGGTCGAGCACACTTCAGAAGCAGATGTTCCCTTTGTGCTCTGGGGAATTCCCGGAGTCCGTTAAGAACCAGCCATGTGTCTTCTTAGGTACCTTGTTTCAGAAAGAGAGTAGAAAATGTTGTTCCTTAGCTTTTGCTGTTTTTGTACTCCGGCAAAAGAGAGGCCCCAAAAGTGAGCTATTGAAATTTTAAGAAAAATTTTCAAAAACAGAGTTGAACTTCTTTTAAATGTAGTATGTGTTATCACATAATTCATTACTTTGCTGGCTGCAACATCCTTTTCATTTTATATTAGCAATAAAAGGCTCTATGGAAATGTCTCATGTGTGACAATATGGTCATTACACAACATTTTGGATATATGGTATTTATGTTACAAACCATTGGAAATAGCTATATAGATCACATAGAAGAACTCTGTTATAATGGCTAGTAATGGTTTCTCATAATAGGAGCTTAGAAAATATTTGTTATTTGCTCTGCTGCATTTGCAATTTGTGTGTACTTTCACATGGCTCTCTCTCTCTCTCTCGCTCTCTCTCTCTCTTTGTGTGTGTGTGTGTGTGTGTGTGTGTGTGTGTGTGATCTTATTTTTAAGATAATCCAATCTGGACTGCGAATAGTCTGAAAAAGTTAATATACTAAAGGGCTCCATGCACATCATTTATTGATAGGATTTTACATAAAAGCATTTTCTAGAGGCTATGTAGTAGGCTTACTATCGCTACAGAGGAGAGCACAAAAAAAATCTTATTATCAAACAATGGGCAAGCAGTGTGTGCTTCCTTCTGATTTACAGGAAAGCAAGAGCATTCAGAGGAAACCGATGATGCTTTGGAATCCAGTTAAATTATATCAAGTTCACTCTAGAAAGACTCTTTGGCTCTGCTGGAAAGAATATTATGTTACAGACTGATTGTATGTATACCTTCCAAATGCATATGCCAAAGCACAACTCCCAGTAAAAGTGTATTTGTAGATAAGACCTACATGAAAATAATTATGGTTAATGAAAGCCATACACAAGGGACTACTTCCCACTGGATAAGTGCCTTTATAAAAAGAGGTACTTGTGAACTCTCTCTGATCATGTGAAGATGACTAGAATGTACCCATCTGAAAAACACTTCATCAGAAAACACCATATGCCATATTGATCTTGAATCTAGTGTCAAGAACTATAAAATATTCTAGTGTTTAAGGCAAGTCAAGATCTATGATATTAATGTTATAGCACACAGCACTAATATATTTACCCTTTAAAGTAAAAAAATGATTGATAAAGTCTGAAAATTATAAAACCTCTTTATATTTAAAGTTATTAAAATTATGGCAATATTTTCTCTTTTTACATTTTGATTGTGAACTTATCTTTTCCTAGGTAGTGAGAGATGAAAATATCAATTGTAAATCAGACACAACAAATAAAACTTTTCTCAAGAGATGTATTAGACTTGTTCTAGGAGCCCAAGCTTACCATGGCTCCAGCTGCATATGTAGCAGAGGATGGCATTGTCAGGCACTGATGGGAGGAGAGGCCCTTGGTCCTGTGAAGGCTCAATTCCCCAGTGTATGGGAATGCCAGGGTGAGGAGGTGGGAGTAGGTGGATGGGAGGTTTAGCACCATCATAGAAGCAGGGAAACAGGGTATGGGAGAGGGGGTAACCTGGGGGGGGGGAACTGAGAAAGAAGATAACACTTGAAATGTAAATACATAAAATGTCCAATAAAAAAGAAAGAAACCTGAAACTTAAACAGCATTCATATCTTTAGGGGCCAACCATGATATGTGAGTTCTCTGCTCTCACTAGGATTTACTTCAGTCTTATCTCTTGACCAAACACACTACCCAAAAGAGGCTGCAGGAACAGCCATCACTTCACCATGAACCTTTCAGATGCAGAAATGTTGAGCTTCTCTGAGAAGAGGAGTTGTGTTTTCATAGCAGAAAACCCTAATTTAAGTTGGAAATATGTTGGAAAATGTCATTTCCTTCACAACCCAAACAAATTAAGAGGAAGGGAAATATCATTTAGAATTCATAGCTTGTGAAATTTTGAGAGTTGTAGGAATTTGGCAAAACCTAAAATATTGCTTGGCATTTATAAGATAAGTATTTTGGGATTCTAAATTAAACTTGTGGCTAGATATATACTGAGAATGTGTTCATTTGGCACTGTATGTTTCCTGCTGTAATTAATGCCCTATGAACTAAGCACTTGTCCTGTATATAACTTGCTGCTGTGTCAAGTAGATGACACTGTGTTTGTGTGTGTGTGTGTGTGTGTGTGTGTGTGTGTGTGTGTATGTGTGTGTGTGTTTGGTGTGTGCATGCATGTCTGTATGTCTACAATAACATGATTTATTGAGTAATAACAAATTCACAAGTTCCATAGTGTCATTGGCTGCAATTTACCAGAATTCTCAGTTTACCTCAGAAGCTGGCTGTAAGAAAATGTGGGTTCTTTTCTTTAACTCTCACAAGAGCACCAACTATAAAATCATATATTACACATCATCCATATGTATGTATGTGTGTTGCAAAATGCCTACAGTAGGCTCAAAGAGGATTCAGCAGAATTTTGAGTTCAAAGAGGCCATACTATAGGCAAGCAGATCTATATACATATACTACATATTTTAACAGATACTACATATTTTAAAACGATGATCATTGACACAGAGTGGAGCTTAATAAATTGTTTATAAAACTAAACATAGAAGAACAAAATTTACTTGTGAGATAGTTATTAATGTTACTAATGTCTTATACAATATGTCCTAGTTGAAGGACAAAAGGCAGTGCCCTGGAAGTTAAATTGCATGACAGCCACAAAAAACAAACCAAAGCAAACCAACAAACCAACAAAACAAAACAAAACAACAACAACAACAACAAACCCTGTTCCTTCATATATTTTCATGTTATATATTGTTACCAGGTGCCACTATCTTGATTAGTTATATTTGTCTACTGTACAACTTGGATGGGCATACATTGATGGTGTTTCAGTTTTGACATGAGTCTTTGCAAATAGCAAGATGGAAGAACATTGTGAATGGTAATGTTTGTAGAAATACAGAGGGAGGAGCAATTATTGAAGCTAGAGTTAGAAACTTAAACCATTTTGCATAAGGCAATTGAATTTTATACCCATATAAGAATATGTAAGAATATTAACTATGGTCTTTTCCTATTTTTCCCTTGTATGCTTAATAAATTAGCTATGGTACACATAACATCTATCAAAATACTTTTATCTCCTTCCTTCCTAAAAGAAGACCAGCAATGGGGATGACATGGTTTGGCTAAATGGGGGCTTCTATTTGACACTTTAACTTGCTAGTTGTTATAAAAAAATAAAAATATTGAAAAGCATAAAGCCTAATTCTAATATCTAACATTTAGGAAGAATTATATCTGATTTTAGGATTTTTTTTGGGGGGGGGATAATGGTAGAGGAATTTTAATTCAGCATCATGGTTGCTCTGGCAAGGAATCATATCCTAAGAGCTTTGAGGTTTGTGTGTTCCAGCTGGACTACAGACATGCCTTTAATCCCAGGAGACAGAGACAAGCAGATCTCTGAGTTCAAGGTCAACTTGTTATAGAGCAAGTTTCAGGTAAAGGAAAGCTTCGGTTCTGGTCTTGTAGTGCACACCTTTAATTCTAGCTCTCAGGAGACAGAGGGATGCAGACCTCTGAGTTTTAGTCAGTGAGTTCTGTTCTGTTCAGTTGAGTTACTGAGTTGAAAGGCAGTGTAGTATAGTGGAATTCATAGCAGTTCAGTTTGTGGAGGAGACAGTTTTTACTGGGATAATTTTACAGAAATGGGTGGCAGAGAGAAGAAGACACAGATAAAGTAGAATGAGTCAGAGAATGAGAAATCAGAGGATTGGAACAGATTGCTAGAGTTAGTTTGAGGCCAAACAGAGCAATTCAGTCAGAATCTAAGAAAAACCAGTTTGAGTAAGTCAGCTTGGAAAGGAGTTTGAGCCAGGACTGCTGAGTTTGAACCACCCAGAAAGAATTCAGAAAACTAAAAAGGGTAAGTTTATTAAGCAGCAAGCCTTGGAAATGGCATACATGAGGTGAATGAAAGTTACTTTTACAAATGACTTTGAAAATAAACAGTAGAAATATTTGTTAAGTGATTAAATAAACAAGCATGTAATAAATAAATATATAGATATACACATAAAACCCATGGATGCAGGTACCAATATATGCAGTTTTGACTGATGGATGAGGAATAGAAGATAAAGAATTTATTAGTCTTCCTTCTGTACCACAAGAAATAGCAAGGATAGATGGCTTTATACATGAACTAAATTAATTTTGTCACAGTTCTAAGTACCCAAGGCCAAAGACTATGGTGCCATCAGCAGTGGTTTCTTAAAATTTTCTTCTGGGCTTGCAGATTACAACTTCTTACTGAGTCCCTAGGCTCTTTATGTGGATCTGAGAAAGCAATCTCAGCTATCTCTTCCTCTCCTATAGTCCTTTTGGATTATGATACCATTGCATGACACTTCATTGCCCCCAGTCAAGATATTCTTTCCAAATTTAGATGCCTAATAGATTTGAACTTTATACAAAACATAGAGATACTCTTCAGTCCACATAAGACAGGGTTAGTTATAAGGACTGTCAGGTATACCCTTCAAGCAGCTCTTGTATAGTAATCGCATGTGTATATTCACATACTTTAGCTTGATGATTAATATTAAAACTACAAACATCTCATTCAATCAAATATCTGCAAATCCTGAGAAATGTCAACCTGTTCAATGTATCTGCATTCCAATCTTTTAAATCTCTTCTTTTTAAATTCTTCTGTATTTCCTAACAAACAACAAACAAGCTAGAACCATGGTCACCTCAGGTCAATGTTTTTCTAGTAGAACCCATTTCATAGTTTGTTTGAATTCACTTCAGTGGTGTTGACTCAATGAGGAGGGACAGAGTAAACATGGAGTTTGTATTCTCTGCTGTTTGAGCATTTTTATTTGTCATCTAATTGTCTGAAGCTAAAGGCAGAATTTAACTGAAAAGTACTTATCAGTCATGCTAGAGGCAGGCCCCCATTTGAGAAGCCCAGCATACAAAACAGTGTTGTCTTTCTGTTATGTGAGTGACCCAGTAAAATTATGAGAATTTTCAGTGCCTTTGGCACTCTCTCTAATTTCAATTTTAATAAAAAAGCAATAACTCCATGCCTATAAGGGTTTGAGATGTAGAGTCTTACAGATTTCTTTAGCTGCTTGCTTTGATGATTGTTCACAATAAATCCTCTACAACATTTCCTAACATAAATATATTTTTATTAACAGATTACATTAAACTCTACCACCACATCTGAAAAAGAGGCTTACCAGCATTATACCAAAATTATGGAAATTTACTAGTAGCAACAGGCTAAAAATCATTGCTTTAAGTAATTTGTTGAGTTCATTTAGAAGAACTTTAAATGTTGATTTATATGTGATTTGATTTTAATGTTCCCTTGTGTAAATGTATTTTACTGAATTTTATTTTTTACCAATAAATATCTCAGACTAATGATTATTATTCTTCAACAATTAAAATTGTCAGATTATTTCTAATCTAACAATTCATGACCTATATATTAGGTATATGTATTTATTTTGAAAACACATGAGTTTTAGGATTTTTGAGAAAAGCAACAAGTCTAAGGACCTGAGAAGTGTCTTTTAGCCTTGCAATAGATTTAACTTCTTCTATTTGCCCTTTTCCTTTTTGTTTTCTTTTTTTTTCTCCAACTAACCATGGTAAAATGACTACTTTCCCCTGTTGCTCATGTGACTATCCACCAAGCATCTAAAGGGAACATATTTACCTGAACAATTCTCAAGTCATTTACTTCTAAAAGTGCCTATTGTGTCTCTTTCTCCCGCACATATAAAAGGAATATACAGGAATAGCTCCAGACTTATTTTTGTGCTACTTTCAAGCAAATTTTAAATAATTGCAGTAAGTAGACTTGCCATTGGTAACTCAATAATATGCACATTATTTTCTTCTGTTGTTTGGAGGAGGATGTTGATGACGCCTTACTGGTCCCAGATACACATAAATCTTTCCTCTGTGTTTAGTGTTTATTATTCTCTCTATTGTCAGACTTCACATTCATTAAAATCCAAGTTCTCATTTTTTTCAATGCTGTCTGAATAATAGTTTTAGAAATAAAAATTCATGACAAGCACTGTTTGGAAGTGAAAATATTTGAAACAAGTAGAATATTGATACTGTTTCTCTTTTTAAGATTTTTTTTTTGTAAAATATTCCTTATTTTTTAAAATCTCCTTTTGTAACAGTTTAGTGGTTTCTTGGATGCACACAAGAACACACTTAGTTTTAGAGATGATGTTGCCCTTTATTTTATTATTTCTTTTAAGTTATACAGAGTTGTGTTTGCTATGTGTTCTGTATTCACCTTTCCTTACTCTGCGATTTCAGTTACTGTGGCAGTTCAGGGGTTGTGGCTTCTAAGTATTTAGAGAGACTAGTTTCATGAGGAAAGTGTCCTAGGACCATCCAGAATATATGAACATGGTGTAGTTTCCAGCAAGTACTCTATTAATTCTGCCTGAGGGTACTGTCATGAAGGGTTAATTGTGCTTTGCTATGAATAAAACCTAAAGCAAAACTGTTAGGATGATAGGACTGCTGTGCTCAAAATTGTTCACTCAACATAATGTTTGGAAGCCATCCCCATGTGGTTTCATCATCAAGATCCTTGAGGTAATAATAGTGAAGAAACTTAACTAAGTGTAAGTAAAGATTGATGGAACAGAAAACAGTTCCACCTATAACAGAAAGAAGGGTCAATATCAGACGATGGTCACAGAGGCTCAAGCTGATATGATTGCTTCTTGTGGGATTTAATTTCTATGTGTTGAATCTCCAATCATTTAGATCCTTTCATATGGAAATATTTCTCTAAACTGAAAATTAAAGGAAATTTTTTTTGTTGTTGTTTTACTAAAGTTTCCATTTAGAAATAATCTAGTTAAAGTCTCTTCTTAGACAACTACAGCCATGCAGGTATTTCTGAAGTAATCCCCCTGCCTGAACCAGATTCCAAGATAAGCAGCTCATAGTTGAGACAGCTTATAATTGGTAGTTGAAGTGAAACACAAAGCTCTTTTTTTTTTAAAGATGAAGTAATCAAATGTATTGTTTTCATAGTTTGTTTCTCTTTTATTGGTTATTTTATATATTTGCATTTCAAATGTTATCCCCCTTCATGGTTTCACCTCAGGAAACCTCTGCTCCTCTCCCCTCTCCCTCTGCCTCTGTGAGTGTGCTGCTCCATCCACCCACCCATTCCCTCCTCACCACCCTAGCATCCTATGTTGGGCATCCATTTTCCACAGGACCAAAGGCCTCTCCTCCCATTGGTGCCAGATAAGGCAATCCTTTACTACATATGCAGCTGGGGCCATGGGTCCTTTCATGTGTACTCTTTGGTTGGTAGTTTAGTTCTTGGGAGCTCTAGGGGGAGGGCAGGGGAGGGATCTGGTTAGTTGAGATTGTTGTTCTTCCTATGAGGCTGCAATCACCTTCAGCTCCTTCATTCCTTCCCCTAACTCTTCCATTGGTCTTCCTATGTTCAATGCAATGGTTGGCTACAAGTATCTGCATCTGTGTTAGGCAGGCTCTGGCAGTCTCTCAGGGGACAGCTATACCAGGCTCCTGTCAGCAAGAGCTTCTTAGCATCAGCAATAATGTCTGAGTTTGATGGGATGGATCCCTAGGTGGGGCAGTTTCTGGATGGCCTTTCCTTCAGTCTCTGTTCCATTCTTTGTCCCTGTATTTCCTTGGACAGGAAGAATTCTGGTTTAAAATTTTTGAGGTGTATGGGTGGTCCCATCCCTCAACTGGTGTTATGCTATCCACTGGATATGGTCTCTACAGGTTCTATCTCTCTTTTGTTGGGTATTTTGTCCAATGTCATCTCAGTTGGATCCTGGGAAGCTCTTGATTCCCTGGCATCTGGGACTTTCTAGTGGCTAACCCCAGTTCCCTATACCCCACTGCTACATACTTCCTCTCAAATTTCGGACACTCTGTCCTTCTCCTCTTCTGCTCCCACCTGAGGACACAGCTATACCATTCTTGAGCATATACTCAAAATATGCTCCAACATATAACAAGGAAACATGCCCTACTATGTTCATAGAAGCCTTATTTATAGTACCCAGGAGCTGGAAACAACCTAGATGTCCCTTAAGAGAGGAATGGATACAGAAAATATGGTACATTTACACAATGGAGTACCTCTTAGCTGTTAAAAACAAAAACTTCATGAAATTCACAGACAAATGGGTGGAACTAGAAAATATCATCCTGAATGAGTTCACCTAGTCACAAAAGAATGCAAATGGCATGTACTAACTGATAAGTGGATATTATCCCAAAAGGTCAGAATATCCATGATACAACCCACTAACCATATGAAGCTCAAGTAGAAGGAAGACCAAAGTGTGGGTGCTTCACTCCTACTGAGAAGGGTGAACAAAATATTCATGGGTGGTATAGGGAGGTAGGGACCTGGGAGGGAGAGAGAAGGGGAGGGAAAATAGGGGAGAGGATCAGGTATTGAAGCACAAAGTTCTAATCATTGTTGGTGTTGGTGGTGGTATGTGTGTGTATGTTATCATTGTGGTGGTGGTGTTTTTATAATGAAAACATAATGAATATCCAAAAAATTCTAGTGTCTCTAGTGCTTCATATCTTCTAAATTTATAATTAAAAATGACTCATATATAGCCAATTGTTTCTTCTATGCTTATACACTCTCCTTCCCTTGTCTACGTTAGTATTAATCAAAACTACAACCAGATCCAAATCTGGACTTTGTCATGATCCAGCTGACTAATGTGCTGATGAGGAGCTGAAAACCCCATGCATTTTAATTCAGGTAATCCAATAGACATTCTGACAGTGCATTTTTATAAGATGATTTTTTTTTTCTCTTCTGGGTGGTCCTGATCATGGACTATTATACAGTACCTCTGGGATGAGGCCACTAGATGTCAATAACACCCTCCCAACTGAGTGACATCATTGCAGATGTCCCTTGAAGATTACAACTGCCAGGGTGAAGTACCCCTGAGATAAAGAAAAGTGCCATGGACCGGGTTCATTGCGGGGACCCAATGGGATGAGAGTTCTGGTCAGGTGGGCAAAAAATTTGGCAAGTGATAAACAGAGTCGACTCAAAGAAGTGTGGGATCTGAGTGTATTTTTCAAAAATGGCATGAGGCTTTTACGGTCATTGCAAAAGAGAAAGAGAAATCTGACAGCTCAGTAGTTGAGGTACATCTGAGGCCATCTAAAACACATTGGGTCTAAAACAGCAGCCATCTCCTGTGGACTTGTGCAGCACCTCCCGGCTCCAAGCACACTCTGGTCCATGTGGCCTAGCCAGAGTCCCACCTGGCAAGGTCCATTGCTCCTGCATTCTATTGGAGTGATTTGGTGCAACTCTTTGGATTTGGACTTTGACATTAACATGAAGTTTTCTAGTAGTTGCTATTAGATTCACAACATCACATTGTTCTACAAATTGACATGTCGACAGGAATAAACCATGAAGTTATTTGATTGTTCCATGAAACTTTAGACTAATGGCAGCATAATAAATGGATTTTCTGCTAATGCTATTATTACCTTGGGACCCAACTGAAATGTTAATGTACCTTTACACATTGGCTTATGTTTCTTACAGGAATAATTGTCTTGGTCAGATATTTTGATGTCCTGTTTCTGACCATCCTAAAAACTGACTTCCAAAATTTGTTGTAGATAATTCCTGAGGCGATATCAATTGAGTGTTACCAGTTGAAGAATATCCTACATATGGAGAATAGTTAATCATAAGCATCATAAGCATGTGAATTGTTTGCAATCCCATAATTATGAACTCCTGTTACTGAACATAAAGGTATTCTTTGAATAAGCCCTTCCTCCTATCCATCTTCCTCTCTTTCCTTCCTGCCAGCCCTTCTCCCTCCTTCTTTTGCTTTGCTCCCATTTTCTTCATTCTCTCCCTTTTCTTTTTTACATTTTTCTATTTTCTCTCTTTCCCACTCTATATACAGTTGCCTTTAAATTTCATAATAGAAATTTTTAGCAGTAAATAATATTAGAATCCATGAGCGAGGATCTCTGTATGGGGATAACTCTTTAGCCATTTTTCTATCATGGCAACAGGTCCCACATTTTCTCTTTCTGTGAAGTCTCAGCTCAGTTGCTTTGGCCTGAACCTGTCGCCGCCTTACTGACCAGGGGAAATAAGGAGGCGACCATGAACCTTTCTCCAAGCAGTTTATTCAGGAACCTTGTACTACAAAATCATTCATTCATCTTTTCTTCTTTCTTAGCTAGCTTCTCTTATATTCTTCTATATCTTCTTACATCTTACTAGTTACATCTTACATCTTACTTATTTCTATCTTACTACTTCTATCTTACTACTTACATCTTACTTCTTTCTTCTTACTCCTATTTCCTACTTACTCCTATCCCCTACATCTTACTTACTCATATTCCTTACATCTTACTTATTCCTATTCCTTACATCTTACTTACTCCTATTCTTACATACATCTTACTTCTAATTCCTACATCTTACTTCTATTCTCCAGCCCCCAACCCTTGTGGGTTAAATACTTTTCCTGGTCCCAATCAGCATCAGCTACGTGGCAAAGCATAATAGGCTGTGGGAAAGTCATGCCAGCTTGCATCACAAATTGGAGGCACTCAGCTTTTCCAAATAAAGGCTTGTTTATCACAATGCTCTCTGCTCTGGCTAGAGACCAGGTGTTCAATATATATATATGGTGGCAGCTGCGGCTCCCCACATGAACCAGGGCATAGAAGAGTAATAAGCAATGGGTTAGAGTGGTGTTGCAGAGCTTCTCTGATGCCTAGGACCTGCCTGCACTCCCTTTGATAAACAATGAATCAAGTAAGTTATAGTGGAAAGAAGGAGGAGGGTATGTATTCAATGTGACCACTTTGGAAATGGGGACAAAGAGATCCTATTTTTCCTGTAAGCAAATCTTCTTGGTTGTGATATGAAGTTAAGATTGAGCTAACAATAAAGAGGTTTGTAAAAGGAAGTAGTTTTAGTCAAGATATGTTCTTACTGCACCACTGTCTTACTGTTTCAGCCACCGCACATCAGCCAACGTGGTCTAAAAGTTGTAAATTTTTTCCAGAAGGTAAAATCTAGACTCTATGTAGAACCAGATTTCAGCCATTTACCCAACTCAGTGTGAGATTCCACAGGAAGATCAAGGTCCTTGGAGTGCCTTGTTTCAAGACAGTGGTACTAGTGTCAGACCTATAGAGACAGTTAAATGCTTAGCACACATGAGACCATGAGGGCAATTTCCAGTGCTATTACCTCAAAAAAACTCACAAAAATAACCAGAAAAAGCTAGATATTTTCATTTTTGTATTGAGCTAATGTTATAGTATAAATTAGATTTAAAAAAGTCATTGTTCTACCATTCCTGTTTTCCACTCCCTCTTTTCTCCTTGTCCTCCCTCCCTCCCTTTCTTCCTCCCTCCCTTCCTCCCTCCCTCCTTTTCTTCCTTCCTTCCTCCCTTCCTCCCTCCCTTTCTTCCTCCCTCCCTTCCTCTCTCCCTCCCTTTCTTTCTCCCTCCCTTCCTTCCTTCCTTCCTTCCTTCCTTCCTTCCTTCCTCCCTCCCTTCCTCCCTCCCTTTCTTCCTCCCTCCCTTCCTCTCTCCCTCCCTTTCTTTCTTCCTCCCTCCCTTCCTTCCTCCCTTCCTTCCTTCCTTCCTTCCTTCCTTCCTTTCTTCCTCCCTCCCTTCCTCCCTCCCTCCCTTCCTCTCTCCCTCCCTCCCTTCCTCCCTTCCTTCCTCCCTTCCTTCCTTCCTTTTTTCTTCCTTTCTACACATGACAGTGATCTTTCCCCAAGGCTGACTAACAATGTATAGAGCTGGGAATGTTGTGGGTTTAGAGCCAAATAAATGGCAGCTATCTTCTACCCTGCCAGTAGTAGCCATTTGCTTCTATCTCTGTCTAATGTAACATTGTTGGGACTGTTAGCATGCTCTTTTTAGAATGTACTAACAGACTTCTAGCCTTGAGAACATCTAAAGCCTGTAGAAGAGATTTCCTCACATGTTTAATGACTCTCCTACCTGATGTACCCACCAGTGTACTTGAAAAGTAAGCTGATTTGTGACAATTCATTCTTTTGTTACTATAAATCAAAGTGGTTTGGGGTTCACAATTCATTTATTTTTCTTTCTAGGTTCTTTCTTATTCCCTGCATCCCTTGTAAGTAAATTTCAATATACATCCAAATTGGCCAACAATGGACTATTCTTCTGCTTGAGCCTTCTCAGGAGGGGTTCTGGCCCAGGTGAGTTTTATCTGCATTTCTGAAGGTGCCATATAGACAATAACGATAGAGTTTTATTAAGCTCCACAGGAAGGTTATAATATAGGCAGAAAAACTGCTTATCTCATTACATGCCATACAGGAATATAAAAATGAAGTGCTTTCCTGCCCCTTTATTGGTAGATCTGATTTTCCTTTTCTGTAACAATATGAGCTCAGGATAAGCAAAATCCCTGGTTTCTGAATGCCATGTATTACTTGGCATAGAGAGTTATTACCAAGCACTCCCAACCTTTGCCTACATGGGATACTAAAGCATAGGAACAATTTAAGAATTTTTGTGTAGTGCTTGAACCATAAAACTTGTTTTTGCTCAAGCCGGGAGTGTACATAGAGGATTGGTAACGGAAGTCAGACTATTTTCAATATTGAATAGTGTTACAAGGTTTAAATTTTTGGGTTTACAAATTAGAAAACAAAACAAACAAACAAACCAAAAACAATCTTTTTTTTTTGTTTCTTGTCCAATGCTTGCTGAAGGTTACATTCAAGTGTCAGAGTATTACAAATGTTGTATATTGCTTCTTCGGAAGTTGAAGATTGCTGAATATAGTTTAAGTTTTGGGTGAATTAAACATCATGAAATGTCAAAAATAGATCTCCAAATGAGGGGCGTTCTTACCAAATTGTTCTTACAGAATGTTAGTTGTTATGGTGACAGAAGGAACATTTATTCAGTTATTTGTTTAACAATGTACTTGTTAGGCTGAAGAGAGATTTCTGTGTTTAAAGTGTTTGCTATGTTAGTTTCAAGATTGACATTTGGTCTCCAGCTCCACATAAAGAATCTGGATGTGGTGGCATGCACTTGTCGTGCCATGATTCAGTAGATGCACACACATTACCAGCCACACACACATGCCTGCCCAGCTTGTGTATGATCACATGTGCATGTATACCTACATCCCTCCAGCACCTAAAAAGGTATCCATGCTTACCGTGTTGCAGACAATATGCTAAACATTTTGAGGGAAGTCAAATGAAAGGAATTGTTATGATAATAGATGTGGAAAAGATATATGCTAATTTCTATGTGAAAAACACTCAAATGATACTTTTTAAGAGACAAAATGCTGATTGGATGGATAAAACCAAAAGTATATTAGAATTCTCCAAATCTGAGCTGTTGTCTATGTTCCTGACTTGAGCAAGGGCATAAAGGAGGATAAAGGATATTCTTAGCAATGATATAACCTCTGATTTTCAAGAATAACTGTTTTGTATGTAACCTTTGCTTTTAGTGTAAAAAACAATAAAACAAAACTATGTGTGTGCCTGTTTTATCTGCAGGTATGTATGTGCACCATGTGTTGCCTGGTGTTCATAGAGGCCAGAAAAAGGTTTTAGATCACCTGAGACTAGAGTTTCAGATGGGCATCAGCCACCTTGTTTTTGCTGGGAATTGAACTCTGATACTTTGGAAGAATAGCCAGTGCTATTAACTGCTGAACTATCTCCACAGCCTTTAGTCTACTTTTTAATTGTATGTAGATTCTAAACTTTGAGTTATTTATCTTGCTTAGCACTGTATTTTCCTTGTTCCTCTTTTTTTTTATATATTTCTTGGATAACACAGGACTCTTTTTGGACAAACATCATAAACATAAGATTAGGAATGTTGTTTTTCATATCTTCCAATCAGTTTTGACTTTTGTCAATTTACCCCTGATTCTCATGATCTTTAAACTGTTTCATTAATTTTTATGGATTTTGTATTTACTCTATACTTAACCTTTGGACATTTGAACAGCCAACACAGTACTTTTCACAACTGATCATTTATGTATTGAAAACTAAAACTGCTAATAGGGATTTCACTTTCCCATGATGTTAAGAAGCTGTTCATTCATATTAAGATCATTCCTCAAAACATTTAGATTTCAAACACAAGAAATTTTTTCTCTCTAGGAATATTTGATAATATCTTGAGGTGTTTTGTATGTGTGTGTGTATGTGTGTTTATGTGTGTGTGTGCATGTGTGTGTATGTGTGTGTGTGTGAGACTTGGAAATGCTCCTGATGTCTAGTAGGTAGAAGTTAGAGATGCTATTAAAATCCTTCAGTGCACAGCATACCCCCTTAAAAATGACCCCCAATATTAACAGTGCATAACTGAGCAATTTAGCCTTAAAATAATTTCACAAAAGACCAGTACATTGTTGAATTTTTAATGTGTGCTTGAAAGCCATGGTATTATAATTTTTATCTAGGGAAAAGATAATTTAAAAACGTTTATGCTTTGGGCCTTTTTTCCTTTCCCCACTAATGTATTGCTTCTAAAGCTCTAAATTGAACAGATTAAGTGATTTCCTTTCTAAAATGTTCGACTACCTGTAACCACGAGTTCTTCTTTTAAGTGCAAGAGCAAGCTGTCTTCTCAGTAAGTTATGCCATATTCTGTTATGAAGAAAATGAATACCCTGCAGATAAAATATGTTCTCATTTCAAAATAAATTACACATTTAAAGGCTGCTCAACAATTTTCTAAGTATGTTTCCTCTGAACAAATCAAAATTCTATTCCTGTGTTCACCACATAGTTTTACCAGTAATACTTGGACCAGACTTCTTTGTCCATAAGGGAATGCAAATGGATGTGAACTTTCTAGGCTGCTGGAGCCCTGCATTGTCTATATTATTCCTCTGTATGCTTGTGTAGAATTCGTGCACCTCATATTATTTTTAGATTTTACTGGTACCTAATTTAATGACATTGAAAAAGTATTGTGTTATTGAATAAGATACTTAGTCACATCTTTTGTAAGGAAAACATTGTATTGTTGAATACTTTCAAGAATATATTTTTATATATTCAAATACATGTTGATATAGCTTATCATGTGTTTCTGTTTATGACACTGATAATGGGCAGTGAAAGTTTTTCTTCTAGAAGACTCTTCCAGATCATCAAGTTTCAATTATAGTCCTTGCATTCCGAGTATGCTCCATAGTTAATCTTCTCCTAGTTTGTTTCATAATAACTATGTGTTTGCTGTGTCTCACAAGTGATTATCATTTTTTCCTTTGTTCTAGGTTGGGCACATTGTATATCATAAGTAAAACATCAAAGTCTAGTGCCCTACCATACAAAGCAGTAATGTCTAAAATGAAAGGACTCTCTTGTTCATGACAAGGAAGTTTTGGAGGTAAAGACTGACCCTGACTGAATGCACAGCCTCATCCTGCTTCTCTGACCTTTACCATGAAGATACATGGCTTGATGCTACTGCAAACTCAGTTTGCTGTGTGCACACATGTCTTGGTTTAAAGTTGCTTCCGTATATTACCAGATGGGTGTTACTGTATACTGTACCAATCTTTTTCCAGTCTTCCCTTCAGCATTCTGCAAAGAATCTCACATATTTTTCACATAGCCATCCATCAGTCTTCCCAAGATGAATACATGAAGTAGGCACACCTGAAGCTTCAGGACCCATATGGTGGACTTAAGACAATTGTCAGAGAATCCTTCCCAGGGAACAACAGGTTAGCTATCCTTAAGTAAACTGGGAATGCTTGCAATATTTTGTGGGACTTGATATTTCTTAATTTGGGAATTTTGCCCAGCGAAATGAGAAGAAGATTCTTCCCTGTGTTCACTATTCAGGAACCAGCCAGCAAGCACTCTTCGCTTCTGGAAGTCTTCTATTGCAGGCAAATCCTTTCTAATAATAGAACTGCGCAGAACACAGGGAAGGGATGAGCAACAGCAGAGACACTAAGCAGGGGTTGCACTACATGGCACCTGGACCCTCTCCTGCCCTTTCGTGCACACTGTGGAGTATGTGAGAAATTGTCTGGATGTATTTTTAAGCCTGTTGCAGTAGTGCTTTTATTTCTCTTTAGCTCATGTAAGACAGTGATAGAAATCCTCAACATCCTCATTCTCTTTTTAAAATACCATTCCTATGAGTTGCCTTTTTCTTCTGTAAGGCTGTAATCATCCACAATGCATTCAGTTCTTTTTATCTCTGGCTGAACCCCAAAATGTCACTTAGATCTCTCCTACTCAGGACCTTGCTGACAATGGTCTTTTAGTTCTTAATTTTCTCCAAGTGAATTATCAAGACTACTTTAAAACAAATTCCCCCCTCTAGGAGAAACACCAGAGCTAGTTGTTAAGGCAAACTTAAAACTCCTAAAACTTGCCCATTTTCTCAGTCTTCTTGGTCCTTGAGGATGTCAGTTATATAATACTAGAGGAACTATAGAGGTGTTTAAGAGCTCAGACCCAAGATGTCTTGCTTTCATATACTGACATCAATAAGTGACCTTTAGTACATTATGGAACTATTCTACACCTCCACTTCACTTCTGGAATGGAGCAGACAGGCAATGACCCAGACAGGCAAGCTGCAGCACTTAAGATTTTGTCTTTAGTTTTAGTGGAATGAAATCATACTTGTTAGATTGTGGGCACTGCAGGATCAGTCAAATAACTACGTGTGCAGAGACTGCAAGGCTAGCAAAGCCTCAACTAGTTGTTCATTATTTATTTATCAAGAATATTTGATCGCTTCTGGCCTAGATGGTAAGACTGATAAAAAGCTCACTGAATTGCTTAAGTGAGATACTACACATAGATGCTAAGCAGGCCAACCTGCATCTATTAACCTGTGGTAGATGTTACCTGCCATGCTGTGGTTGCTAATGACAATGATGCTCAGGCAGAGGTCAGTGCAGCATGTCAGAAACCAGTGGAGCCAATCAATATCCTCACCATTTACTGCAGTTGAAGGCAGTGATTGCCCTGAGGACATGATGTAGGTTCACCATAGGGTGGAACAAGGAATACTTATGTCTGTAGCATGTCTTCCAAGTGGGGAATAAGTATAAGTTAGGGCTGAATGGACTTGTGGCACCCCACTGAGATGGAGAAACTTTAAGTCTCACTGTTGGAACAGATGAAATGAATGTTATTTTAAAAACCATGATTCATTGCTATTGTGAATTCAATAATAACAACTGTGTATAGAGTTGTGTTTGAGGAGTGTGTATCACTGGTGTATAGCCAGACAGGGGAATAATTAATAGTGCTCCCATTTCCCCTAAGAGGTTTATTTGTCATGTCAAAGTTACTCTGGTCTGGTGCGACACAGATGGTGTTGTGACAGCACAAAATGATGAGTGTCACATTGTGCTTCTAATGATCTTCTCTGTACCATTCATCTTCCTTTTTCTACCTTGAATCTCTGCAATGTGGTGGTTTAAAGAAGCAGCACCTAGTAGAGAAACGCAAAGAATAATCTGCTTCTCTGATTATTTTTCTGAGTACTGCATGGGCAAGGAGGCATTAAAACCTAACACAGATGATAATGCTGATGATAAAATATTTTTTTCAAGATTACAAGGTTACCATAATTTTCTATTGAAGCAAGCTAGCTACATGAGTTTTAATTGTCTGTATTATAGTGTGTTCAATGTAACAATAATGACTATTATTATTAAAAATAACACATCTACATTGTGATTATTTTTCTTTTATTTGCTTTCCTTAAATTTTAATTATCATGTGTGATGGGCATGGTATGTATCTATGTGTTACGCACATCTACGCACAACAGTAAAAGGATAAGCAGAGGTCAATTGGAAATTCTACAGAATCAGTTTTCTTTTTCCACCTTCTGGGAGTTACAGAAATCAAACTCGGGTCTCCAGGCTTTCAGAGCAATCACCTTTACCTACTGACTCACTTCTGTCCTCCTCTTTCAATCTTATTATTTTTTTAAGTTTTTTGTTCAAATCTATATTGTATGTTGGACGTACAATCTTTACAAAATCACCCTCTCCATAAAACATTTTCTCAATTACTTTTAAAAGGATATTGAAGTAGTCATAAAATCAATGAATCAATGTAGTAGTATATATGTGAACAAAGGAAAAAATGTTCATAATGAGCAATATAATATTTAAGACATTATGTGATAAGACTAGATTATTTGAAAAAGCCTACTAAAATTGATGAGACTGTACACTTAGGAGTACAACAAATTACATTTATATTTTCTTCACCTGAAATTCACTGTGTAATTTCCTCCTTTTAAAATACTTGTATAGTTGTACTTGTTTAGATATTGAAGTAAGCATCACATCAGAGTATCCACCATCTCTTTGCACAGTATCTGGAGAATAATGATATCTTTAAGAGTAATTTAGTTTTAATTTAGAATCTTAGACACTTATAGAATACTCACTAAAACATTCAAAATATATGCCAGCCTTAACCTCCACATTGATCGCATGATTTAAATTTAAAACAATATTTTTTTTAGATTTATTTGTTTATTATATGTAAGTACACTGTAGCTGTCTTCAGACGCACCAGAGGGGGCGTCAGATCTTATTAAGGATGGTTGTGAGCCACCATGTGGTTGCTGGGATTTGAACTCAGTACCTTCGGAAGAGCAATCAGTGCTCTTAACCACTGAGCCATCTCTCCAGGCCCTAAAATAATATTTTGAATTGACAACTAAAACATAGCCATATTGGTAATAACTGTGATAGATGTAGGCTTTCACTTATGCTCGTACTAGGCTTGCCACAAGTTACCCTAAGACATGTATTAGAACTCTGGTCATGCTAGCTTTTAAATCAGGCTATGGACTAAAGTAAATATCTTAAAATCACAAATCTTAGCTGGGCGTGGTGGCACACGCCTTTAATCCCAGTACTTGGGAGGCAGAGGCAGGTGGATTTCTGAGTTCAAGGCCAGCATGGTCTACAGAGTGAGCTCCAAGACAGCAAATACCTGTCTCGAAAAACCAAAACCAAAACCAAAAAAAAAAAAAAAAAATCACAAATCTTAGTAAATGTCATTGAATTTATGTTATCAAGTGTATTTAAGTCACATTTTCTTCTGAGTGGATAAGGCACTTTTATTTAGACCCATGATCCTGTACTTCCCAATTCTCTCTGGTTACTTTGGACCCTAGCAAGGTTATTCTGGCAGAGCATTTGGGTATGAATATATATGTTTAGTGATTCTTACTTTAAATTTATTTCTTTATCCAACTAGTAACAAACAAAACAAAATTGCACAACTCAAATGTTCTATAATGTAAAACTCTGATTGCATAGAAATAGTTTTGTTTTGTTTTGTCTTCAAAAATAAAAATGGCTGTATTTTGATTCTAAAATGATGACTTCAGGCTTTTGAAGATATTGAACACATCTATGAGATGGGGCTCTTGAAGAAGCTATATTCAGGTATAGCAGCCATCCTTTGGGTATGACCAGTGTCAAGAAGTAATGTTTCCCATCTCTTACCCTGTTTTAGATGTGTTGAATACATTCACCCTTCACTGTGAGTACACTGCAGTGTGAAAAATGACTCATTTCTAACCATTTTATATAATATACTGAAATATTCTGATATGACTAGATGAAATAGGAGAATAATGAAAGATTGTATCAATTTTCAGTACTGAATCTATGATAGTGTGGGCATGGCATTAACCATTCACTGGGGCATTAGTGGGACTGACATTCAGTCACAGCCTGTTTTAGTTTTTATAAATGTTCAGTGATATTTTTCTTTGTTAGAAACAGAAATGAAGCTGTGTTAAAATTAATCCCTGTATATATTTTCTAGTGTTTGCTACAAAAGAAAAAGTATTCTTACCCTCTCCAGCACATTTCCAGTAATAAATGAACCCAAACGATATCATCCATGTGTGTCTTATAACTGCATAGAGAGAACTCTTATTTGCATGCTTTGGATATGAATGATCTTATCCATGACAAAAGAAATGTACTTCCAGTGTTTTGGAACTGCTTTTGCTCGATACATGGTATGGATATCTGGCTGAGACTGTGAGTTTGTCTGCATGGACATCATTATCATTGTAGATTCCTGGAGATAGAATGGTGAGCTTAAGAGCATAGAAGCTTCCTTCATTGTAAGATGGGATTGTACATAATTGAAAAAAAAACCTGGCATCCTGTTGATTATTTTTATTTATTTATCTCTCTTACAGGCAATCACTTTACTCTAATTAACATAAACACATCTCCTAAAATTACATACACGGCAATAAAACTGGCTGTATCTATATCCATAATCAGAGAAATTCCTTAATATGTTTGAGGCTGAGTTTTAATCTGTAAAATATAGGTGATAAACACTTGCCTCACATGGTTATAGCAAAGATTAAATTACAGGGATTATGTGGAACACTTATAATAAATCTCAAATCCTGTGGAAAATACTCAACACATTTTAACTGTTAAGTGTGCTGAATTTATTGTTTTGTTACTATGAACATAAATTGATCATTAATTTATTAATGATGTGAATGCAGATTATATTTATTATGTGAGGCTCATAACTATTGCATTAACTCATACGGTGTTTGGGTACATTAGCCTGACTCTAGATGTGTCTAATAGATATTTTCTAACCTGTCTTTGGGGATTGTTGGTTCCTTCCCTTTTTCAACTGAGTTATATTTTTCATGTGCTTTATTTAGTGAAGAAAAGTTCTTAAAAATTACTTTTATTTGTATGGGGTGGCAGCAGTTTTTATTGTTTAGTATGTGAGGCACATTCTATGATGAGCTTGAGGCGGTTAACAGCCAACCTCCAGCAGCTGGTCTTCTTTTTCCATCAAGTGGGTCCTGGAAAGGGAATTAGGGGGCTTGTCAGTGAGAACTTCTGCCTAGTGAGTGGTGCCTTAAGACCCTTTCATTTACTTCAGCCTTAAAGATAATACTTGTTTGTTGGTTGTCGTATTACAATGATTAACATCCATAGATTATTATTATTTTATTATTTTAATTTTTATCCATCTTTCATTGTAGTTATGAAGGAAAAACAGAGATCCAAAATATATCTTCAAATTCTCTTCCCCATATTACACACCTTTACCCACGAGGAAAACAGAATAAATTAAATCATATTAATATTATCATTGTGTTGTAGTAATGACTGGTATAGGATCGTTAGTCAATGTTGAATAACACTTGGTGATATTTGAGAGTCTATACTAGATTTCTTCCTTGCAGAGGGCTTAATTGTATCTGGAAATCTATTAAATATTTGGAATTGTCTACTCTTTACTACTAACTTCTTACACTTTAAATTTACACTTTAATTTCTACTAAAAATAAAAAAAAATGTACAGTAAAATATTGCCAGTAAAATACCAACCTTTTAAAAAAGTTTTGTTTACAGCAGTGTAATTCTTTAGTTTTTCTCATTACAGATTCCATACTGGATATGTGTCACGGAAGTTTTAAATATTTACATAATCACGATTCAATTTTTATAATAGCAACACTATTTATACACAGCTAGCTCTTCTGCAGTAAAGGTTTTCAGGGCTTATGACTGAAAACATGCTTGCTCCTTCTCCCTTGCTTTTGAATTTCCATGTTTCTTGTATGCTCATGGGGCCACTCCCTCACAGACCCACTGAGTTGCCCTAGCTTTACAACACTGCTTTTAGCTTTGCTCCAGATTGAGTATACTTCAAAACTTGAAAACCAACCAATGCTTACTGGACAAAAGCATGTCAAATGTGCTTTTCCTCATACTTCTTTGGTGGTGGACCTTGACTCTCATGTTCTGCTTTTATAGCCCTCTAGTGCTTCAAATAAAACTTTAGGCTGTTAAGGTTGTCTTTTCTGATTTTTCTCCATGGGAGCACTGTTACAGGAACACCTGTCAAAGCTGATATGCACAGAAAGCCCAGCACATTCACTCTATAGAAGGCCATTCACATGTTGCTAAACACTTCTAGTGCTCATTTTCAAACAATTACTTGGCCTTCCTCTAATCACCTTCTTCTCACATGCACACATACATTATGTCTATGATTCTTTTTTAGTCTTTTTTGTTAATTGTCTGAATCTGTCCAGGCTATCCTGGAACTCACCTTGTAGACCAGACTACCCTGGAACTCATAGAGATCTACCTGCTTCTGCCCTCCAAGGGCAGGGATTAAAACAGTGCACCTCTACTGCTTGGGTAGTTCTTAATTCTATGCCCTCAGTTTTGTTTCCTCATGTCAGAAAAAAACTGTCCATTTGGTGCTAGTGTTTGGGAGAAATTGTGGTTCTACCTCCTCCTTTTCCTTCCCTTCACAGTGTACAGACATCATTGGAAATTGGTCTGGAAGGATGAAGCAGAGTCTGGAACAAGGGTGTGTGTATGTGTGTGTGTGTGTGTGTGTGTGTGTGTGTGTGTTTGTGTGTGTGTGCACACATGCTCTTGTACGTGTGTGGCTTTTCTGAAGATTTCACTAAAACAACCCTCTTAGATGATCTTAACTTGTGTTCATACCTTTATTTGGGGTGGGCTTGTAAGCATACATTTTATTTGAGGTGACCAAGGGCTATACATAAACTTTGGAGAGGGGGAAGGAGTTTCAGGGTGGATGTAAAATCATTGTCTTGAGTTTAAAGAACTATAAACACTGCATTGTGTCAGGAGGCATTCCAGGAATCCCAGGTACATGCTGGGCAGGTTCTTATCCAGGAAAGAAGAAGTTGAACTCTGGGTTTGCCAAAGACTACTTGTCTTTCCTCAGATGTGGGAGGGATTCGAGCGTCAGGATCCCCATGCAAGGTCAGAGAAGGGGAAGCCATGGTGGAAAAGGGAGTCCTTTATTTTGCGCTAAGATCAGAGGAGTTATCCAGACATGGTAGATTGTGACTTTAATTAGCAGGATTTCCCCACATGTCCATATTTATTATTTTATATAGAAGTTATTCCTCATCTTAAATTGCTGAGGCTAATGATAATGCTGGCAAAAAAAAAAATCAAAGCCTTAATTTGTAATGAGGTATTAAGATGAATCAATATTGCCATGCTATGAAGCCAGTTTACATTCAGAATTGTCTTCATTATAACTGTCTTATTTATCCTTCTTCTCAAAGTTAACAAGATCTTAAAACAGCATCAGTGAAGGAAAAAATAATTCATCTATCTATCTATCTATCTATCTATCTATCTATCTATCTATCTATCTATCTATCATCTATCTAACAAAGATACTAGCTACCTCTTTCTTTTCTCTGTTCCTATTTATTTAGTCACACACACACACACACACACACACACACACACACACACACACACACACACACATATATATATTGAGCTGATGGAACTTAGTCTCTTTGAAGGTTTTCATTCCAAGTTGTCCATTCCACTTGGTACTTAGTGAAAGATACAGAAGTTCATTCAAATCCTCTCTGACCCTTTGTTACATGGCTGAAAACTTGTATGTCACAGATTAAACCCAGCCTGTCTGAAGACACACATGCTGCTTAAACATCTGTGCAAGTTCCGTCAGTGACCCTGCCCTTTTACCCTTCCCTTCCTTCACTTTAAAAACTGAGCACATTCTTATGTGACTGCAATTCACTGTGTAGAGAGGCTCTACGAACCATCCTCCTTTGGTGTTAGCTTATTTATTCATGTTATCCTTGTCTTGTTTAAAGTAGACCTGCTGAGATGTCACACAGAAAATAATGAAAATAATAGAAATATATAAAAATATTATATAACATAATTAAAACAATTATATTATTTTTTCTTTCCCTTTCTACCCTTCTCACATAGCTCTCTTTTCAATGGCAAATTCATGGCATCATTTTAACTGTTGGTATTTATATGTGAATGCTTGTGTGTGTGTGTGTGTGTGTGTGTGTGTGTGTGTGTTTACATGTGTGTTTCTAAATGTACAAACACAACCTGGTCAATTTGTATGTTACTTGCACATTTCTGATTTCAGGGCGGATCACTTGTTATTGGATAACCAAGTTGGGGATCTTCCCTGGAGAAGAACATTTTCCTCACTCCTTAAATTCATTACAAAATAAATAAAATAAAATTATGCAAAACACCTACTTTATTGGAATATGGATTCAACGTGCCCTGTCAATTTCTGAGTCTGGTGTTGCATTGTTGGTCCTGACTCTCCATTCCTATTGAATCTGGAGCCTGGTCTTGCATCTGTAACCCTGATCCTGACTGCATTCCTATTGGCTTGGTGGTGCACTGGCATCACTGGTTTTGACTTGCCATTCCCACTGAGCTGCATTTCCAAGCCAATGTTTCTTTGCCTCATCACCAGTTCTCAGGACCATCTCTCTTAATCAGTGCTTTCACTAATTAGAATCAAATTAAGAAGGTATAACTTCCATAAACAAACAAACAAACAAACTTTACTCATTGACCTCCATACGAATTTACTCATTGTTCCCTTATGAGACACATTTGAGTTGAGGTCTTTGCAAAAGGTAGCCTGTCATGTCACCCAGGGTCTTAATTTATATTTTACTCAAAAACCTTTGTCTGTAACTGATTACCTAATATAAAATGTCAATTAGGGTTTAACACAAAAAACCTGATGTTTCCAAAACTGATCTTGTGTTCATCTTCTATATGCATAATTGAGTAACATTTCTAGTTCAAAAAGTATTCTTTTCAATTATCTCAGACCTATGACATTTAAAGCTATTCCATTGTGGAGGGACAGAGGCTATGTACACACATAGTAAGGCAGTATAGGGAAGGTATTTCAGAAGTTGTATGACAAGTGATATTCTGCAAGCTGCGAGGATGAAATGATTATTCTTTATAGTTATTAAAAGGAGAAAAAGGCCACTCACACAGTCATCACAGGAGGCATCACAGCTATGCTGCTGTGAGTCAGTAGGAAATTTGAGCATTGTGCACATGGAAGAGAAAGTTGATGTATTTCATTCCACTTCATTGATGTAGTAGTGGGTTTAGGTCCCAGTCTCTCATAAACTCTGAAATGCTTGTAGTTCTGAAACTTTAGGTATATTTTATTTATTATCATTATTTTCTGGTATTTTCACATTCTGCTTTAGGAAATGTTTAAAACAAATCCTAACAGTGAGAGGAAATTTGATTCTTTGAAGAAAGCAAACAACTGATTGTTTGTGAGCCATCTGATTTAGTGAGGGTCATGCCTAGCATTAAAAGTTTTACTTAGTTTTTCCACAAGGATTGAAATGCTCATCTGTCAGGGAAGGTGTCTTATGCTGTCTCCTGTCAGAGCCTGCTGCACAACACTGCATACCCCCTGCTGGGATTTTCTCCTCTTTCTTTCATATGTTAATGAAGGAATCCAGAATGGCTATCCATCATGGCTCCATTTATTTCTCCTTCTTAGTTCTTATTATGGAGAACATCATTGGAAAGACATCATACTTTCATAGATGACTAACCTCTGATTAAGATAGATCACCTATTGCTTCATAAGGAACATCTGGCATCAAAGATAATTCCATTGACTCGAAATCTCATAACATGTAACATCATTAAACTGAAAAAAAGACTGTCATTCTCTTTGCTTATAATGATGCATTTCTACCAAAAAGTCACATAAAGGTACTTTATACTTCCCCCAGAGATCTATAAAGTAGAAAACATGGTTTTGAAGATGTCCCAGAAGTTTTCTTCCCAACGACAGGAGGTCTGTGAACAATGAAGACAGAGGTGCAAACCTGAGGCACAGAGCATCTTTCTCAGAGTGGCTTCTAATTGTCTAATACTCGTTTGGCTGATCTATAACCACATGTACCCAAAGAAGAGGAGATTGATTTCTAATGAAAAATATGTTTCCGTAGACATATGGTCTATAAACATTATCACTTTCTCTCCAGATAATAAACTTAAGTGGGAAAAAATGCCTCATAACGAATTACATCATTGATAGATTTGAATTGATGAGAAAGCTTTACTGTTTTCTGGGAATAAATCAAGATATCATTATTTTAATACAATCTGTAATGATGTTAGGTCAATGCTGGGAAGTCTTTCAAGTTTATATTAGGTAACTTGCATGTTAACAATGAGAATTTACTTCACATTAATTGAAGAAAATATTCTAAGTTACCTAAGCTAGTAATGAAAATTAAAATAATGAAGTAAATGCAATTTTCTTTAAAGACAATTTTGTTTGAATTAGGGTTGCAATTATGGAATTAAATGTTCTTGAGAAATTTCTTTACATTAATATTGAGTACTGTATGTTTTGAGAAACACTTTGATATAATCTTTCCTGGGGTCCATTGGAAAAATTATCCCCATATAACATTTTTATGGAAATAACATCATTTTGAGGAATTAAAGTATATAAGACAAGTGTTAGCATAAGCTAAAATGCTTTCATTTGTGATAAATCTATGAGTGTATAAACAAAAAAAATCTATAAAATACATGCACAGTTGTTAAAATAGAACACCATTTTTATTCAGAATACCTTAACTGATGATTTATCTTCTTCAGAGAAATAAATGAGACCTCCTCAGAAAGAGGTAAACAGATGAATTCATTACACCATCATTTTTATGACTATCACATTGAATTTTGATTAGATTATCATCTAGCATTTGCTGTAATTTAAAATACAATATTAGAGAAGAAGTATCTACACCAATATGTATATTTTCATTTACTAACACACTTAAGTTTATTTAAGATTGTGGTTACTTTGCCTAAGAAACAAAACTAAACCTAAAACAAACAAATAGCCCAAACTCTCCAAGTGCTTGGGTGATCAGGCGCAGTTCAGATTTCCCTCTGAATTGCACCAAGGAAATTAATTTGAACCTTTTTGTGTTCTTGAATTTAAAAGATAAATAAGGTGTAGAATACCAGGTTAGGTTTTCAAAAGCTGATGATAGTCCTGGAAGAAAGAGAAAATTCACATTTTTCAAAGCCTGGCTGCATAGTCTTTTGTCAATACTCTTCATACAAAACTTTAGAATATTTTACACAACAGTATAATTTTCTACAGTAAATCCAATGAACCATCTCTCCAGCCCCAATGCATATGTACTGGAAGTAGACTTTCAGTATGCACTTGCTTTTTGACCTGGAGAAGTTCCTGTAGCCCACGCAGTCATCTCGCCAGCAAGAAGACACGCGGACACTAGGTTCCTTCTGCAACAACGTTTATTGCCTCCTCCGTAGGGAAAAAAGGGTCGAGCCAATAATCCGCACTGCTTATATACACCACAGTGCAGCGTGTCCACCCACAGCGTGGCGTGTCTCCCCATGATTGGCTGTTCGCTCATCACCCCACGTGACACCCCGGAATGGGCCGTGACATGGCGTCTTTTCACTCTACACACATGCGCAAACAGTTCTCTATGCACATGCGCAAACAGTTGTTTACTAGGAGTTGACAGCGGAAGTAGGCGCCATCTTGCCATGGCGAATGCCTCTTCAGCTCCACCGCTCCCCACAAGTTCCTACCTAGCTTCTCTGCACTTAAATACTGCAGTTTATCACACCCCATCTCCCCATTTCCCTTCCTCTTCTCTTCTGAGAAGGGAAGCCCCTGCCCCCCATGGGTACTAATCTGCCCTGGCACATCAAATCGCACTAAGGGACCAATGCATACTCTCACACTGAGGCCAGACAAGACAGCCTATCTATGGTAACAGGATCCAAAGGGAGGCCACAGAGTCAGAGTCAGCCCCAACTCCACTTGCTATGGAACCCACATGGAGACCAAGCTGCACATCTGCTACATAGTAGGTCCAGCCCCCGTGTGCTAGTTGGTTCGTGTTTCAGTCTCTGTATCCCCTCATGGGCACAGGTTAGTTGACTTTGTAGATCTTCTTTAGGTGTCCTTGATCTCTCCAGCTCCCTCAACTCTTCCTCCTACTGTTTCACAAGACTCTCAGAGCTTTACCTAGTATTTGTCTGTTGTTTTCTTCTTCTTTTTCCATCAGTTTCTGGATGAAGGCTCTCAGAGGAAAGTTACACTAGGCTCTTGTCTAGAAGCATAGCAGAATATCATTAATAGTTTCAGGTGTTAGTTTACTCCCATGAGATGGGTCTCAAGTTGGGCCAGTCATTGGTTGGCTATCCCCTCAATCTCTGCCCCATCGTTATCTCTGTACTTCTTGTAGGCAGGACAAATTTTGAGTCAAAGGTTTTGTGGTTTTGTTGGTGTCCCTCTCTCTCTATTGGAAGTCCTGTATTGCTACATTAGGTAGCCACATCAGCCTCTTAATGCCTCACTTTTATGAGTCTCAGCTAGAGTCATCACTATAGACTGCCTTGAGTCTCCTTTGTCTGTGTTGAGTGGTTTTAAAAGCACTTAATGCTCTTGCAAATGGCCTATTTTGTATTTTCAACATCCACATTGGAATATTGAGTAGTTCACAACTTCCTGCGGCTTCAGTTCCTGGGGATCTGGACCCTCTTCTGGCCTCCATGCATAAATGCCCACATGTGTTGTACATAAAGGTAAGCCGACACACACACACACACACACACACACACACACACACACACACACAGACACACAGACACACACACATATACACACTCACACACACACACTAAAAATAAAAATAGTGAGCTATGAGAACCAGATTCTTTTATTATTAAGTGACATGCATTTTCATTCAACATTCAAAATGATATAAAAATCAGCTTTTTGTGAAAATATGAATTAGTTTTTAGTAGAAAGGAGATTTAAAGTTAGTTCTATTTCAGTAATTTTTCTATGATAGGAAAACCTGTGTAGACTTAAAATGCTTCTGCTAAATAAGAGAAGGAAATTTTGAAGTTAGGCACTTGTCTGGTCAGAATTGTGATGGAATGGACATTGAATGATGTCTGCAGAGTCCCCAGTTAATCGACACTTTATTTGCACATAAGCACACCCAGACCCATACCCATACCTACCCACACACATTCCTCCTATACTACAAGGTTTACGGGTTAGAAAAAGTATCATCAATATTTGGAATTCTGGGACTCAAACTCATGGCTTTGCCCATATTGAGCAAGTGCTATCCACTGAGTAGAACCATAGTTCTTTTTTGCCTACAGCAATAGCAGTGTCTAGTGTGGACCAAAGTACCTCTAATGTAATTCAGGTAGCATAGGAAGATATTAGTGTTCAGGAGTTTTAGTTCATGTGCAATGACTTGTACCAGAAAATGAGGAATCCAACTTTTGGAGGCTTTGAGTTTTTTTGTACTTATCATTTGGTGATACTCTATCCTCTGATCTGGAGCGAGATTGCTCATTATCTTGAAACATAACTTGGTTCTTCCAGGGAAATGAAGGAAGGTATTTCTAGATCCATGACCCTGAAATCTACTGAAGTGTCTCTTCAAAGGAAAACAAATGGAAAGGAAAGCAAATGCTTTCTATCTTTACAGTTACTAAACATCTCCACTTCTCTCTAGCAGCTCCCCACCATTGCCAGCTTCTCTATGTAAGTGTGATCTTCGTTTGGAACTTTACAAAAAAAAAATTGAGAAATTTGTCTCCATAATAATTCTTTCGCCTAGATAAACCACTTCTGTAACCTGTTGCTTGAACTCTACCTCATACTTTTGAATTACTCACACTTTATTATTTTCTTTGTTTTGGTAAGCCCTTTAGCCCCTAGAAAGCTATGTAAGTATTGTATTTGAGATCATGATTTAGACAAGAGTTAGAAGTGTGACTTAGGAAGGAACGAGTGGAGCTGAATGCAAGGTCACACTCTGAAGTACGTCAATGGAACCCTTGAAGAGTTGTGCTATGCCCTGATCTCAGGATGCCGTTTGCCTCTTTGTGCCTTTCAGTGCAACGAGACCTGGTAGAACATGTGTATCACAATCGTTCACATATTTCGTTAGCTCAGTTCTCTTTTATCCCCCATTCTTTTCTTTTATTCTTGCTTACATGCCCCCACATGAAGCATTTCACTCTTGATTTTGGCTTTAGAATTTGGTTTCTAGAGACTCATGGTTGAAACTGAAGTGTTTTGCAACTCTATGAGATCATTCCCATGAATATGATTTTACAAGATAATTGTATTAAAATAATATAAAAAAACCAAAGTAACATTGCCAGCACAGTCTACTGAACAAGCTTATGAAGCACTAGCACAGCAAACTTCTATTGTGCCAATCTTCTGTTCCTCTGCCTCCTCACTGCCGATTTAACCACAGAAGTACGAATCTTCATCTCTTTCGTAGTAGTTTCATTGACTGCAGTACTCCTTCATATTGGAATTCAGTGTTAAAACCACCAATTTGCTTCTTAACCAGGGATTCACGTTTTTAAGTGTTTTAGGGTTATTCTTTTGGTTCACTGCATGTACATATTTATTTTTTTAAGATAATAACTTTCTATTTTTAAATCTACCCAGCTTTATATCTACTTGTAATCTATAATTTCCTAGCACAATCTATGAAATATTAATGACCATATTTTAAACCACCCAGTATCGTAAATGATCTATCATTTCTATAGAAATTCATTTTCCCAAGCCTCTTATTTCTTTCAGTCTGGAGTACTTGATCTCTGAGGCTGATGTAAAAATGTCATCTTTACATTTCCTTCATTTGTCTCTTATTTTTTAATCTTTCTGAATCTTTTATTTTTATGTTAAGTTGTATGTGTGTGTATACATGTGCATGCCTATGTTTCTGCCTGTCTATCTGTCTGTCTGTCTGTCTGTGCATGTGTATGCATTTGATAGAAGTTGCCCACGTTGTCCAAAAGAGTGCTATAGCTGTAGTTACAGGCAGTGTGTGCCTTCTAAATTGGTTGCTGGAGCCTGGAGTCTAATCTTTATTCTTTAAAACTTTTTTCCTATTTCTTGATTTTGCTATTCAGTTTTTAAAGGAACATATATAGCTTTTTTGTTTTTCTTTTTTGTGTGTGTGTTAAAACATAAAACTTTTAGTAGACTATTGTTCAATGAAATTCTGACTGAAACATTGATTTAATTCTTTTTGATATATACATAATTTTGTCATTTATTTAAAAGTTGCATGCTATCTAAACTTGTTTTATTTTTTATTAGATATTTTCTTTATTTACATGTCATATGATTTCTCCTTTCCCAGTTTCCCCTCCAAAAAACAAACAAACAAACAAACAAAAACAACAAGAACAAACCCCTGTTGCCTCTCCCCTCCCCATACTTGCCACCCAACCCTCTCCCACTTATTGGCCCTGGCATTCCCTTACACTCGGGCACAGAAACTTCACAGGGCCAAGTGCCTCTCCTCCCATTGATGACCAACTTGGCCATCCTCTACTATACACATACTGCCAGAGCCATCAGTCCCACCATGTGTACTCCTTGGTTGGAGTTTTAGTCCCTGGAAGCTCTGAGGGTACTAGTTAGTTCATATTGTTGTTCGTCCTAAGGGGCTGCAAACCCCTCAGCTCCTTTGATCCTTTCTCTAACTCCTTCATTGAGGAAGCTGTACTCAGTTGAATGGATGGCTGTGAGCCTCTACATCTGTATTAGTCAGGTACTGTTAGAGCCTCTCAGGAGATAGCTATATTAGGCTAGCTTGCCTTTCCTTCAGTCTCTGCTCCATAGTTAGGCTCTGCAACTCCTTCTGTGGGTATTTGGTTCCGCCTTTTAAGAAGGAATGAAATGTCCACATTTTGGTCTTCCTTCTTCTTGAGTTTCTCGTTTTGTTTTTCTTAAATTGACAACATTGAGGTCTTTTGATACAGGTCAACTGATAGTGCTCATATAGATTGCAAGTTAGAGAGACAAAAGTCACTGGGATTTTTCTCTATTTTTGGGTTTCTACTAAGCCAGTAAACAACAGTGAACAAATATAGAGACTTTAAACATAAAGTTGGAAGGAAAAATGTTTATTGCCAAATTGTCCTCAAAATTTCATGGTCAATGCACCCTACACATGCTGTTACCTTGAGGTCAAAAATGCTATGAACCACATGCTTGCTGCTCTTGATTCTATTAGCTTGGTAAGATGGGTCATGTCAACATTCAAGGGTCTGCTCACAGCTTTCTTGTTTTATTTATTATTGGAGCATTTGGCCATGTCTAACCATTCTTGCTTTGTGAAAATGTTGCTATATTCTCTGTGTGCTTCATTGATAGTTTGACTGAATAGAGTATTGTGGATTTAGAGTAACTTTTCACTAAATTTTGCAAGTTTTATCTAATTCTCTCCTAGCATCCAGTCATAGTGAGGCAGAGTAGCTTGAAAGGCTCTGCCATACTTTTGCACAGGAAGAACTGCTACCCTCAGCCTTGAAAATAAAACAAATCTACACACCAGTACGTCTATTTAATTGGAGTATTAGACAGACTATTTGTTCCACTGAAGTTATCTGTATTATTAACTTTACTACCTAAGTCTTGATTTTGTTTATCTTACTGTTTTTCTTAACTATTTTTGGATTTTCATTTTATATTTTCTCCTGGACTACATAGACGTACTGGAATTTATAAAAGCAAATCTAACTATATGCTATCTCAAGAAACCAAACTTAAAACACAAAGAGAAAGGTGTATTAAAAAGTTAAAAAATACACTATATATTTATCAAAGTGTGCAAATTTGGAGTAGTCATACCAATACCAGAGCAAATAAATTTAAGAATGAGAGATATTCCCAGAATTTAAATGTATCATCTCATAATAACGTGACTGAAACATAAAAGTATTGTGTCACTCCTAAGATTGTACATATATAGTTAAGTGTGTTTCAAGCTGAAAAGACTTAAAGGAGAAACAGTCACATACACAATGTGCCCAAGAGAAACATCAATCCTTCTCTTAAACAGGTTGCTAGAATGGTTTCATGCACAGTTGTTTTCTCTCATCCACAGTGATGTGTTAAGATCCCAATGATGATTGAAGCTGCAAAGCTAAACTATTACTGTAGTACTGTTTTTTTTTTCCTACACACACATACTTCAGATAAACTTCTGCCTTCCCTTTAAGGAAATACAGCTTTCCTCTGCTACATCAGAATTCTCAGCAGCATTATTTGAAGAGTCCTGTTAAAGTAAAAAAAAAAAAAAAAAAGTTTATTTGGCCATAAGTGCTGCAACAAATGATATGATAACCAGTAGTCAGTGGATGGTCAGTGTCTCTAGTGTAAAACAGTGGACAAAGAAAGAGCAAATTCACCTCTTGAGCAGGATGGAGGGATTTCATTATTCATTAAATAATTAAACAGTGTACAACGTGTAGGCTGCTGAGTCTTGCTTGACTATTTCATGTCAGTGCTGTGGAATAGCCTGTGTGATACCAATGCAGATCTATGGACAGCCATCACTGAAGTTCTGTTTACATAAAAGGGACTCAAAGTCTCTTGCTCAGGGCAGTGATATCCAGTTAGCAGAGGGAATTTCTCTATATTCCATCTGCAGCATTCTTTTATATTCTCTTCATTTGCATTGTAAAGCTTTATGAACCTGTGCTGTAATACAACAACGTGCTTCACAACCCATTGGTATTGCTCTGATCAGTCTTCTGAGAAGCCTGCATGGACACGATTCTGCAGGTAATGGGCTGTTTCAGTTCTGCTTGAGGTTCCATCGCTTTCTCCACTCCAGCGACAGCTGTGTTTTATTGTTGTCATTTGGAATAATAAGAGGCAGGACACTAATATTCTTTTCAGTATTCCTTTCCAGTAAGTAATTGGGATAAGTGAAAATAGTGTCCTGATGTTTTCAAAATAACAGCAAAGCTGATAGCATTTTAGAATATTTTTATAAAATGTAAGCATAGTCAACATATTGGGCACTTTTGACTACCTAGTCACAATTTGAGTGTTGTATGTCAAATTTCAGTCAAGTTTATTTTTGGTAAATTAATTTTTATAACCCAAACTGACAGATGTCTCTGTAACAAAATGAGCAACCAAACAATACAAATAAAGCTGCTTAGCTTCTGAGATGTAGGGTTATACAATTCAGATGTGGACAACTATAACCTCTCTGTCAAATCTGCCCTTTGTGTTTGCTTTTACAAATAAAGTTTTACTGTCTCAAAGCCAGTTCCATCTACGTATATGTTATCTAGTCACATATAGGATATATGAGTGGAGAGAACTAGTTGGGACATATCACATATGCATCTCAAAGTCTAAAACATGAGTGATTTAGCCTTTTGATAAAGGCTAAGATTGCTCACACCTCATGTAAAGCAAGCGTTTATAAGCTTATAGAAATGTTTATGAAAGCTTATGAAATAGAGTACAGATACTTGCACTTTAGAGTTTATTTCAGTTGAGCTGAGCAGGGCTCAGAGCTTCCTACATAATTTGACTGTGTAAGAGCTAAAAGTCACCATCAAAATTCTTCAATGCATTCATTTATCCACAAAATACATTACATTTTATCAAGGGGAGAGCCATTGATAGAGATTAGTTAGACTTGTCACATCAGACGTGGTCTCAGGCTCAAAACAAATGCATGTAACATAACAAAAATGGCTTCTATCTTTTCTTGTTTGGCCAAATGAATGATCTGTCCATGACTTGAAATGACTATATAGAATCTAAAAACATTGTAAATTTTATTTAGTGTGTTTTAGAAAAGGAAAGATCCCTCTGAGTTGATGTATCAGAGTATACATCAAAAATAATTACTTTGAACTGTGCCTTAATGCTTTAAACATAGGAATGAATAAGGATTTGAGGAAAAAATTGAAGTTATTATCATCTGTAAATTATAATTTTCTCTATAAGTCTGTCCTATGTGTTTAAGAATTAAGGCTTGTATATTGTAACATTCATTATTCCTTCATTTCATGAGAAATATGTGATTCACTTACTATCATCACTGTCCAGAATTGAGAGTAGCAGAGTGACCCACATAGTCCTGGTCCTTGCTGTACAGGGGATTTCTATGAAGTGACAATATAAGATAATAGATACTCTATTAAAAAAGCATAGTGTAGTCTCAGGTTGAAAAAATCCTTTTCAGGCTGAATATATTCTATTTGGGGAAAATTAGGAAGTTTAGTATGGCATCCTGGAAAATGATGAAAATATCAGTTCTAGGAATGTCAACAACTTTAGAGTGTGTAGCATATGGGACAAGATAGTTGACACAGTGGATTTAATGTGAAGAATAATTAGGGTAGATATTGAAGATCAAGGGAGAAGAACTTCCATAAGATATTGAAAGTCCCTAAAGGAATTTTGAATGTTTTATGAAATGATCAATAAGAAAAAACTTATATTGATATATGGAGAAACAATTCAAGATGAACTAAGCCTTGGGATAAGAGGCCCAGGGTTTTGTCTGGTATACACTTGTAGAGGCTATCTGAATGAAGTAAGCCAGCAGTAGGACTGAAAAGAAATAAAAAGATGAATTTTGAAGCTAATTTGAAGGTACAATAGGTCCACACTGAGGAGACAACTTGCATATTGACTGTAAAGAGAGAATTTTGGGTGATGGAAGGACTGGCTTTGCCTTGGGCCAGGGTAACTCATTTAGAGTGCCAGACATTGACCTATAGCATTTGCCACTTGAGTTTTATATCTTTCTTGCCTCAATTCTGCTACTAAAATACCATAAAAACTCTCTAGCTCTACAGAGACCACCAATACAAAGTCAATTTGCTTCATGACCCTTGAGGAGAGGGCTGGTTTTGAGGATTTCATTTTGTAAATGGCTGTGGGCTCACACTGAAATGAGCTGTGACACATTCAAAACCATCTTAATATTGTAAAATGTTGAAGGCAAGGGCATTTGCATACCTCTGTCAGACAGTCTCCAACAGGAACTCCTTTCACCTCAAAGCTCTATTCATCCTTCCAGTGATCACATTTAATGTATGACTCATATTCATTCGACTGCTGTACTCAGAGCATTTAAAGGATCCATGGGCCATTTACTTCTTTTAGAGGTTGTTAGCAATGCTATCTTGGGGATTTATGCTTCCTTTACCATGTTTCGTGAACTGTGAGGTGGGTCTTTGCTATTCATTTATCCTAGTCTGGGAAAAGCAAAAGCAGAAATAAGGGAAATAGTGAGAAGGGCAATGTTTGTATTTATTGTTTGCACATTGAGCATTGGCAAAACACTCTTCTGCATTCAAGTGATAAATATTCAGCACCTTGTGTATCAGCTGTAGAATTACACAGTGAAAAGAATAGGTTTTATCTGCATTCATATTGATTCCTGGGTAGTCATACATCATCCTTATTGAAAACAGCACACTGCTGGCTATGAAAGCAGTGTGTTCTTGTACTGCTTTGCTATGCTAACTTGCAGCTCTCTGGCTCTACATATTGTACATTTTTTCCTCACATAGCCAAACATCACCTGGATCTGGAAAACGGCATGGAATCAAACTGGAATTAGCTAACCTATTTTAAAATGTAATTTCTTCCTTCCTGTGCTATATTTTTGACCAGACTGGAAAGCCCCTGGTAATATCACAAACTACTTCCCCTCCATATGTTAATTTCTTTCATACTTTCCAAGCAGAGTAGATGCTTGATCTGTACTCAAAGTTTTCATTGTATTCTTTTTCCTCCTCACACTCAAACTGAGCTGTCTAAAAGCCATTCTTAAGCATCTTATGTAAATGATAGTCAGTTTTACTTCCCTGTGTCCCTTCTCTCATCTCCATATTTGTCCCTCTTGCAGAATTGTTGTTGTTGTTTTTTTTTTTTGAAGCAAAATTTGTCATTTGTGTCAACATATAAAAAAACAGTAAAAAAATTATATTAAGTGAAGTGAGCTAGTCACACAGCAAATTTAGCATGAAGTCGCTTGTGGAATCTAAAAGTGGTAACCTCTGAGAAGCAAAGAGTATGGTGTTTACCAGAGATGCTGAGGGACAAAGAGGGGAAGGGGGAGGACGGAGGAGGGAGGTGGGAGGAGGGAGGAGTGAGAAGAGAGGAGGGAGATATAGTATGCATGATGTAAAATTTCAGTTAGGTAAAAGGCACCTTCCTTACCTGTTAAGCACTGTGGAGACTGTACAGTAGCACATTGAATTAATCCAGATTGCTAAGAGTAGATAGTAATGTCTCACAACAAAATATATGAAGTATTGAGTGTATTGGTATAGCAATTCCACAATGAACACCTTTCAAACATTATGTTGTAAGCATAAGGACATACAGTTATTTAGAAAATTAAAAATGAAGGAAAAAGACACATAAGCAACATATGTGATCACATCTTACAGATTTTTAGTCTTTAGAAGACATAAAATGTTTTCAAATTCTTTTGTAATCAATAAATGCAATGTTTTGCCAATTATTTCATAAATGTGCCATAGATGACTTTGGGTTTGTCATTGGGAAGAAGAATGTAATCTGAGGCTAGCTGCTGCTTTTTGGTTTTGTTTAATTTTTATGTTTGTTTGTTTTTTCTTTCCATTACTCAGTATCTATTCTCTACCAACTCCTTTACCTTTTTGAGTGTATCCATTACTCATTTTCTTCTCAATCTCTGCTTTTAATATCAAATGTTTCCAGTAAGTGCCTGAGGTAATCTTTCCCTAACTAGCCTATGCTGCATATATAATTCAGATGATTAATTTTTTAAAGATTTATTTACTTTTATTTTATGTGTGTTAATGTTTCACCTGTATGTATGTATGTATGTATGTATGTATGTATGTGTATGTTCTAGGTATATGTGTGGTTTCCTCCGAGGTCAGAAAGGCCATCAAATCCCTTGAAACTGGACAGACAGTTACAAGCCATCATGAGAATTTTGGCAATTAAACTTGGATCCTTTGCAAGAATAAGTGCTCTTAACTTATGGTTATGTGGTCATAAGACCACAGATTATTATTTTCTTATTGGTTCTCAAATCAAAACCACTTCATGATAGTGAAGGAAATACACAAAAAGTATAATGGGACATTCTTGTTTTGTATTCTCTAGCGTTTGAAGGGTTGGGGTGAGATTACTACTTTAATTAACTTGTTCAGGGAAAAGTGTGTTGGGGGTATGATGAATGTTGATATGATACTTTAATAGTAACAGGATTGATGGAAGGAACCAATCATATTGATATCGGAGAAAAGAAGAGTAAGAGAATCTGCCTTTAATATCAATATCAATAGTTGGATGGGATTGAGTTTGATATACTCAGGAGAGAAAAGTATGGAAAGTGTACTTTGAATATAAGGAAATAAATATTTCAGAAACTTTAACTATGCTAAACAGAGTAAAATTTAAAATGTATTATATTTGTATTTTATTTATTTATGTTTTCTTTTTTTGGTTTTTCGAGACAGGGTTTCTTTATGTAGCCCTGGCTGCCCTAGCACTCACTCTGTAGACCAGGCTGGCCTCGAACTCAGAAATCCGCCTGCCTTTGCCTCCCAAGTGCTGGGATTAAAGGCGTGCACCACCACCGCCCGCTGTATTTTATTTCTATGACAGAGCATATTTTCAAGATACCCTATTTAGTCTAGATTTTTCTGATCAATCTTGATCTATTTTGGCATTCCTGCTTAATTTTGCATTTGATATATTTAAGGGTTACCTAAAGGTTAAACATTCTGAAAGAGTTGATCATTTTCTAACCCATGGCAGGATTTTGGCTTGAAGCAAATTTATCACTTACCAAAAATCAAAGTAAATTCTTATACCTTTTTAATATTTAAAATGTGATAAGACTTGAGTTCGTTATTATATATTCCAGGAGGCTTAGGTTGTTGTAGATAGGCAATACTAGATGGGAAAGAGATGCTAATAAAATTTAGCCATGGGTTTGTTTTATGAGAATGTAAAATTGATGAGAGTTTTGCTTCATTCTTCAGCGTAGGTTGGTGAATTTTGTAGCTTTTAGGTGTGAATTTGAATTCTAGATATTTTCTTAACTGGATTGTTTTATTCTAGACAAATTAAAAAGTCTTATGGCCCTATTTCCCTCTTCTATAAAATAAAACATCATTCTATGAGTGGTTTATATGGAATGAATTAGATAAGGCATGTGGAAGGGCCCTGCTAGGTACTGAGTTCATACTGCATTTATGACATCATTCTATGCATAGACTTGAACATAGGTGCATACTCACTATTTTCTTTTTCTATAACTTTTCTTCTTTTAAGGATGTATTATAGAGTGGACAAGGAACATTCTCTATGGAAACAAAGATCCGAGGTGGTTCTTTTGAGAAATGTCAGGATCACAAGAGCTGAGTGTTTTCCATTAATGGATTAATACAGTCACTGATTCTAAAATTTAGTAGGCTATTAAGTAGGGTGGACTTGTGATAGGTGGGATCTGGGTGGAGATAGAAGGTAACTGGATATGTGTCTTTGAAGGACCTCTTCAGGACCTCTTTCTTACTTTCACTTGCTGTCTTTCACTCTGCTTCTTAGTAAAGACAAGTGTGTTTCTTCTCCCATGCCTTTTCTCCACAATGTTTTCTTCCTTTTTTTTCTTTTCTTATGTTTGTTTAGCTTTATCTGTCTTACCATGGGCTCAGACACCAAAGCAATGGATCCATCAGACCAGGGGGCTAGTGTTTCAGAAAATATGACTCCTGATCAGCCTTTCTTTTTCTTTATTGTTATTTTAAGGTTTTTGTCACAGTGACATGATTAACATGCCTCCTAAAGTCTCAGGAAATACTTGTACACAGATATAATCCTTTTTTGCATGACTGTTGTTGAGTCCCAAGCCACTGACAAGTGGATCTGAAAATGGAGGAAATGGCTCTTTGTCAGCTGATTAATAATCTGAATATTTCAGAGATTGCTCCTATGGCACGGCTGTATTTACAGTCCTATCCTGGGAAACTCAGCTTGGCTGCTGGGTGGGAAGTTTAACTTTCTCTTAGGGTGCTTGTGAGAGAGTTTTTTGACTGCTGTTCACATTTGCAGAGATTCTTTGAAATGTTATCCCAGGTCCTCTTGGCTATAGATAACCTCAAAGATAAAATCCCAGGATGGTTCTCATTATCTTGGCCTTTGACCCTAAGAATATGGGTCATAAGTTGCTTTTTGCAGAGGTAGTAATAGCAGTGTTCTCTCTAGGGAGAGTCTGGATCTCAGAGAACTGACTCTATTGAGAGTCTGACTTTGCTGATTATTTTTAAGGGATCTTTAATTTGAGATGGAGGGAGGTGCCAGTGAATAAACTTTCTTACTGGAAAATATGAAGAATAGTTCTCTGACACTAAATAGAAACTTGGGGAGTCCTAAAATACAAGAGCAGGGTATCATTCCTAAAAGTGCAGAAAGGCCCATCTTTAGTTTCTTTTACTAGGTCTACAGTTTGAATTGTTTGCTGTCAGTATGCTTAATTGGATTTTGCCTACATAGGATTTTAATCCCTTCCCCTGCAGCCCATTCTAGTCTCAAATTCAATAGATAGACCAGTTGATCCTCCTGCATCAGCTGCCTGAGTGCTAGAGTCAGTGGCTTGCATCAAGGCCATTAGTGCTGCTAAGTGTTTTGATTTCTATTGGCATCTTCATAGTGTGTCAAAGCACTTGATCTTCAGTGGTGCCTTGCTTTAACAATAATGCAAGTTGCCTCTGCATTTTTAATATTTATCAGGGAAGCAAATGTCATTCCAGGTGAGAAGACAGGACTTTAACTAGTGCACCTGATTAGTGCTATAGTAAAAGAGGGTGGGAAGTTCCAGAGCACACAGTCTATAAAGTAGCTCCCGGTCTGCCCTGGGAACTAGAGGAGGTCTGAGGTGGAGTAGGATCGTAGTGTAGGTAGAGACACTTTCCATATCAACATACGAATAATAGGAAGATGGAGAATGATAACTAAAGGGTTTGAAAAACACTTTCAAGAAACTCAATAATTCATTCAAATCGGATAACTATTTTTTTTTCAGCAGTGCTGGGATCGAGTATATATCCTCATGCATGCAAGACAAATGTTGTACTAGCTGATTTAAAGCTAACCCTCCAAAAACATTAGGTAAGTTGGTACTCTTGCAAAAAATCTGCACCACTGTGCATACCTCTTAGTAGTGTGATGAAACTGCCCATACTGACTTGGTGCTTCCTTTGTACAATCACATGGCCTTTCATTTTAACTTCAAGTGTCTTGTCAACCTGGTGGTGAGAAGGAATTTGCTTATAAATGTACTTGAACATTTTCAGACTTTCTGGGATGAATACAAATGGGCTGACTACACTGCTACCTCCTCCTATTTTCTGAGCTTGTTGGAAACTTTGTATGGAAATGTATAAGCTGAGTGTCTTATGGGAATTTCTCGGAACAGAATACCTATAAATTGAAAGCATGTAGTAGGAGAAGGAGGTGGCTCTTCCAGATTCCTGATATTCTTTCATGTGTAGACTATCTCTGAGGTTTGGACTCAGCATGTATTATACCTGCTAAATTCAGGAAATCATCTCATCCATCGCTGTCCAGTAATGATGATTCTGTACTCATAGTAAGTAAAATATTTTCCCCAACTTTAATAGAATCAATATCTGAAAGAGCACGCACATGGGAATGTCAGCATTGGTTTTCATAGCCATTTCTCTAGTCACTGATAAAAACTGAGAATGAAACAAGGCATCTTAACTATTTCCAAAACATATCAGCAAAGCCTGCAGGTTTCCCTGTCATGGGAATGACACAGTGTGGAATATGTCACCCAGAATGCTCGTCTGTAGGCACCGAGGGAGATAGGTTTCTCTCCTCAACATCATCTTCCTGTCAGCTTTCACCCCTACACCAAATAGGTTCAGATCATCTCTCTGTCTTTGTCTGATCTAATTTCTATGCCTCCCTCATAGATCATGTAGCTCCTGAAGGCCAGTAGTTTTCCATTTGTGCTATAATTCCAAAAAAAATGGTGTCATTAGAAGTGTTTCCAACTACAATATTTGCTTCAGAATTAGGTATATAAGTTGTCAACTTTTATAGAGGACCCCGATTCTTTATTCTCAAACTCATTCGGTGTATTTTTAAAACATTTATTTTAAAATTTTTTGTGTTTGCATATGCACTTACTTGTGATCATGTCCACTCGTAGGTGAGAGCCCATGGAGCTCAGGAGAAAGAGAAAGAGCCCTTGAAGCCAGAGTTACAGTTGATTGTGAGCTGCTGAATGTGGCTACTGGAATTAATGAAAATCAGATCTTCTGACAGAGTAGCAACTACTCCTAACTGCTGGGTTGTCTCTCTAGCACCGTATTACTTTTCTCTACAAATACACTTCTCATCTCCTCATGAAAGTTTTCTCTCAATAGTTTTCTCTTGTTCCGCACACCCATCCTACATAAGCGGATATATCTCCTGTCCTTTATGAGATATTTATTTACAGTGTCTGTTTTTGGCCTGTCAATTCACCTCCAACACCTGAGTTCTAATATTATCCTGTTTCAGTTTCTTGTTAGTGCATTGGGCATGTTAGTCAGTGTTATTGGACATTTTGTTCTTAATCACATGGGACGTAGGTTAACCCACCTGGTTCCCACGTCCCTGACGGGAATCTTCATTCTGACTGCTATATTTGCACCTCAAGAAATGCAGATGCTGCGTATTATTATGGCCACATTGGCAGGAGCACTTTCTGCTTCATGCATGGCTGTCAATCGTCTACATACCAGTGAGCTACTCCCGACCACATTAAGGGCAACAGGTATAGGAGTCATTTCAATGATGGTTAATTGTGGATTATTCCTGTCCCCGTTGTTTATGATGCTAGCGAAATACTCTGACAAATTGCCCTGGATCTTCTATGGAGGCTTTTCCATCCTCAATGGGTTTATAGTGTTTCTCCTTCCTGAAACCAAGAATCAACTTCTTCCTGACTCCACCCATGATATAGGAAATGATTGGGAAGAATCAAGACAAGCAAAGGAGGAGGATCTCATCATTAAAGTCACAAAGTTTTAAGGAACTCCTGGAATTGTCATCTGATTAAAGAATAAGAGAAAAAATGGTGTTCAGGACATGGTGACAGTTTTCGCAGGAGGATTACTTAGGATTATTCATTGATATTATCAAAGTTCTTTATGTTTGTTTGTTGTTGTTTGTTTGTTTGGTTTTGGTTTTTAGAGTCAGGGTTTCCCTGTATTGCCCATGCTTTCCTGGAACTTACTCTGTAGACCAGGCTTGTCTGGAACTCAGAAATCTTCCTGCCTTTGCCTGCCAAGTGCTGGGATTAAAGGCAAGTGCTGCCACTGCCCAGCATTATCAAACTTCTTAATAAATAAAGATTAAATAGAAAATAAAAAAAGAAATATTAATGTACATATATATGAGTCTAAGTATTTATCTATCTCTATGTGTCTCTCTCTATGTATCTATCTATCCATCTATGTATCTATGTATTTATGTATGTATATGTATGTATGTATGTATGTATGTATGTATGTATGTATCTGCATAATATTAGGTATTAAATAGGCTATGAAAAGGAATTGGGAGAGATTGGGGTGAGAAAATGGAGTGAGAATGAAATATTTGCGTGAAGTGAGGTACCATTTGTTGAATACTGCGTGGAAGTTTCAGTTCCCACTGAAGGAGTGGCTTCTTAGAAATCACTCTTTGTTATCAAAGAAGGGGACTGTGTGTACTGTGTCTGGCAGAGTACCTTATGGAAGGTTGGAGTAGATTATGTAATTGCTCCTTCAGTAACAGATCACGTTTTTTTTTTTTTAAATTTTGGGAGTCAAAACAGAGTTGACTGCTTATTTTTGGGTGTTCACATATGACTTTCCATCTGAAATTATTATCTTCTCAATCTGAAGACAACTTATTTAAGGAAAGTAAGAGATAAGTTGAAGTTAAACAGACCTGTGTAGAAATGAGTTGTAGGAATATGTAAACTCCTACTCTGTATTGGGAGCTTCAGAAGTCTCATCAATGAGAAAGTGTATACTCAGCATAGTGTTTTCATTGTTTGTGGTCCTCAACTTTGGTATTTTTCTCCAGCAGCACTAGTGGAATGCCAGCATTGTATCCATAGTCTCTAGTGTATCTGTAGATATGCATAGAACTTGTACCCAAGCTGCCACAACAATAGAGACTCTATGTGCATTCTGCATCAGATCTCTTTGCTCTACTTTTGAAAAACATATTTTGCAGCAACTAATATCTGTAGTCATTTATGTTCCATTAAGGACCAACCTCTAATTTGAACAGAAATTAACTTTTCAGGTTTGCATGCACAGTAATGGGTTGCAAGCTGTCTTTTTCATATACACAGCTTTAAAGTCTGTTCTCATTTCTTCCCCTCCTCTACTGACACTTTTTCAATTGCTTCTCTTTCTTCTCTTGCTTAATTTTCCTTGTGTTTTTCTTTAATCCTACATATGTATTCAATTACCTTATTTTTACCTTTGCAGAAAAAATCTTCCTCTCCTCTCATAAGTTCTTTTGTAATTTCATGATCTACTCATACAAATATAAATAAACATACACTTATCTACTATTGCATAAGTTACTTTTCTTGGTATAGATCATCCTGATGAACTCAATTTAAAATAAGGAGGTTTTATTTTGACTTGCAGTTCAAGTTCATGTGCTGGGAATCTATAGTTCAAGGAGACTGAGGAGGCTGGTTCCAATGCATCAGTAGGTAGGAAACAGAGAAAGATGAATGTTAAAGCTCTTGTAGCCTTCCATTTTGTTATATAGTACAAAACTCAAGTTCATGGAATGGTGCTACCAACATTTAAGGGTCTCTTCTGTTCTCCATGGGAGTGGGTGGGCAGGTTGGGGAATACCCTCATGAAGCAGGGAGAGGGAACATGGGATAGTGGGCTTCTGGAGGGGAAACTGGGAAAGGAAATAGCATTTGAAATGTAAATAAATAACATAGCCAATAAAAATAATCTATCACTGCATACCCTTAGGCTACTCTTTTTGATCTATTTAGTTGACAATATTAATCACTACAGTAGACATAAGCTTATGCTTTTAAGTTCTGCATATAAAGAGAAATATTATATTTGTCTTTCTGAGTCTAGCTTATTTTAATTCATTCAATGATTTTCAGTTGTATCAATTTTCTTAAATGTCATTGTTTTATTTTTCATGTTTACACTGAATTCCATTTGTGTATGTGTTCCACATTTTACTTGTATATAATCCATTGACAGACTTGTATAGTCTCATTTCTCATTGTTTTTGTACACAAATTTTCTCTGCTCTGGAATGTTGCATTTTTTTGTACCTAACTTAAGAGTTCCTTATTCTTGAATTCCTACTTAGATGGCATGTTTAACACTTATGTTAAGGGTTCTTCCTGATTTGTTCTGTAGGCAGAACATCCCCGTCATTGAATGCCATCGGATTTTTCACCTCTCGGGACATTGATGACATTCTGTCCCAAATTCTTTTATTGTCACCTAGTATCCCTCTTTGCTTATTTCCTGGCACCCTGGATCATGAACTTGGGAGAGCTGTTCTTTCTCTCTACCAAGCTGATTACAAAATATTGGATGAATATTTATTGCTAAACAAATAACTGAATAGAATATAAAACACTTCTGTTTTAGCTTATTTTGTGTATCTATAATGAAACACATAAACTAGTTAATTCCTAAGTTTATATAGTTTAGAGTTTTGAAGCTTAGAAATAACAAAACCATAGTGCTAACATTTCACAAGCATCTTCTTGCTAGGCCATTCCATGCAGAAAGGTAGAAGAAGAAAGAATATAGAAGTAACCTTGTTTGATGGAAAGAAATCAAGAAGGAGGTGACAAAAAGGGAACTAGACATGGATATAGTCAAAATACACTGTATTTGTATATTAAAATGTTATAATGAAATCTGGGACTTTATACAATTAGTGTACACTTATTAAAACAGGATTTCTTTGATAGCTGGTTCTATCTTTCTTCCTTTCCCTCCTTTCCCTCCTTCTTTGCTCCTTCCCTTCTTTTCTGTTTTTTTTTCACCCCCTTCTTTGCTTCTTTCTTTGTGAATATAGTGACACAGCTTTTTAAAGAGCTAGTCCCTAAGGATCTATGTGGAGTCATGGTGGCAGTGGCATTCAGATGTTACTACTGACTGACATTAAAAAAGAACGTGCTTTCTTCTGAACAAATTTATCCCCAAGCTTTGGATGAGCCTCCCAGGAGCTCACCGCCATCTTGACAGGCAGGTGTCAACTCTGAATAGACAGGGATAACAGAAAAGTTGTTAAGGATGGAAGGTTCTATAGTCCAGTTCAGAGGATAAGAAAAGAACAGGGAAGCTGGTGTCAGCTTTATAACACCTTCCAAGAAAAAAAAAAGATAAGTTAAAAAATGGCTTCTGAAAAAGATTTCACAGAATGATCTTCACTGCTTGTCATTTGCTCCATGTGCCAATCCTTTCAATGTACTGATCAACTGAGCATCTTTGTCTACTATCCTGAGAGATGCACTTCCTGGATTAAACTCAGGTAGGAGTATGAATAATTTCAAATTGATTTTCTGGAAGAAGCCTTTTGCTAAGGAAGAGAGGGGATATATCAAATGAAACACTAGAAATTTTGGGATGGAGAGACACACACTGGTGTGTAAGAAGATAAAAAGGGATGTAGCTATATCCAAAGACAAATCCTACCTATTTAAATGCCCCAGGGTCACAGAGCTCCCATCTACAAATATTTTACCTAAGTAATTGCCCAAGGATGAATCACTGTAACACTGGCACTGAAATACGGCACTGGCATTGCCACTTAAGTGTGACATGTGAGCCCTCAGAGGGGATGACCTTGTGCATATTTATCCTTGGAAGTGGCAAGTAGGAGGAGGAGGAGGGGACAATGTGAGACAGTAAGCAGAAGTGGTGTGGTACAAAATGCACACATCCAAAAAAAGAGTTAGAGGTTTTCAAAACAGGTTATCAGTACATAATAGGTACAAAAGAGAGACTCACAGAGCCTGATTGGCTCTTATGTTTGAACCTACAATTTCCCTTACCTTTATTACTTTTGTTGTTTCTTTTTTTTTACTCTAAGTATAATGTATAACAAACATTCTTTTCAAACTTTAGTCTACATATGGTGACAAGCATATCCAGAGCTTCCCAGATTCCTAAGGAAAATGAATTCACAGCTCAATATATTTTTCCACAAAGTTCCTCTTTTCCTGTCTCATATTATTTTCTCTCTCTTTTATACAGTGAGCAAAATCCCACCAATTTATTCCTAGTCACTAGTAATTTATATTTTCCCCTTATGCATGTAACTAATAAAGTGTTACATTATATATCATACAGGCAGGGTTCTTTCCAGTTCTAATAGTTAATATTCAAATAGTCAATAATGAAAAAGCTACTTCTAACTTTCAGCATTAGCCATGAGCATCACCCTGCCCTCTGGGTAGCTGCATTTGTAATGGGAGCTGATTGGTCTTATGTTAGCTGATAGCAGATAATAACAAGATATTCTTGTAGGGTAACCCCTTCTTATGGTGAAGTGAGTACATGAGCTTCATGTTTTATAGAGTTCACTTTAAAAATGGGTACCTGATGTCTGCTTTTAAAAATTCTACAAAAGAAATAATAAATTATCCCCAAAATGGCTACTAATAATAGCCTATACCTGTTAGATAATGTTACCTCCTCTGTGGTCTGTGAATCTTTTTAGGCCTATGTATAATTATCATTAGTCTCTTTGGCAGAATATTTGATTTTTGTAGGTCTATCAGCATTGATGCATAATTTTCCATTTAATACTTCTATAAATCTATTAATTAAAATCCTTTCTTGTTTTTAACTGCTAACAATTGAACAAACTCTAGCAAAAACTTCCCATTAAGGATATTATAGCTTTCTGCCTGTGATCTAACTGACATGATGCCCACCCCGCTGGTGGGACCTTGATCCATATTTGGAGAAGGGAATAAAAGTGCTTGTATCTCAGCAACAGAGCGTATTGTATGTGCTGTCATTCTGACGGGTCTGGAACAGGGGCTGCATGCGGAGGGCTGCTTTTGAACAATCAGCTAGGCAGAAATTTTTTTTGCTCTCTAAAGGTATCTGGCTCATTACTGTGGGTAATGATTAGAAAATGAGCTCGGAGGGCGGAGAGAGTATGCAGATCTTTCAAGACACCCATTTCGGTTCCTCCTCCATTGTTAAACCTTCCATTTCATTTCAATTCCCTGCAAGCTGCAAGCTCTGAATGTGTGCAACACTTATTACAGCATTTTCTCATTGTGACTTCTACTCAAGTGCAGTCTCCAAGCATGCTGTAAGTGTTCTGCTGTACTGTGCTGCAGTGTTCCCTCCGAGTAGGAAGACATCCCCCCGCCCCCCGTCAACTCCTCTTGTCTCCATTATGGGATCTACTAAAGGTTAGTCTATAGATTGAAGCCTTGTTGAACAACTGAAGTATAACCACTACCAAACATTAAAAGAGCTTCAAATTAATGTGTTACTAATTAGCTAAAAGACCAAATGAGCTGATTATTAACCACCCAATGGAATGCATATTCGGCTCCAATACTTAAAGAACATATGAAAAAAAGTAGATAGTGTCAGCATTGTGACTTCTTTGAGTTTAATGGTACATTTCTTGAGTTTGTTTTCTCTGAAGATTTGGAAAACAATGATTGTCTCTTGCTCAGTGCACTCAAGAATGCCCCAATGTAAACAAGGCAGTGCCTCAAGGAGTGAGATAATATGTAACAGTTTGCAGGAAAGACCTAAATCAATCTAAAATCAGGAAAGAGGGCAAATTGTACCTTTATGAACAGACAAGAGTAAAGCACCCAATATTGACATGACATGACAAGTTCACAAGGTGTTGTCTCCAGAATGGAAAATTAGAAAGGGAATGTTCTGTCTTCAAATGGAGCAGCAGCGAGTACAAAAGGAACCCTCAGCTTTGTAGGCATTCTATCACAGGACTTTTGTCTGTGTTCCCTTCAAACGGACTCAACACTTTCTGCTTGTTTATTCAATTCTTACTAGAATTTTTTTCTGGGCCAATTTTATTTCAGGAACCAGATTTATTATAGTCTGGTATAGCCTCTCTCTCTCTCTCTCTCTCTCTCTCTCTCTTTCTCTCTCTCTCTTTCTTTCTCTCTCTCTCTCTCTCTCTCTCTCTCTCTCTCTCTCTCGTGTGTGTGTGTGTGTGTGTGTGTGTGCGTGCATGTTAAGTGTTGTGAAGTTACAGTGTTGCGAAGTTAAGTGTTGAAATACATACACTGTAGAATAGAGACCTTCTTGCAAAGCTTGTGCTCTACCACTGAGCTACACCAGGAAGTCAACTAGACATTCTTAAGCATCAGTTATCATTACTGTCACACACCAGAAATTTTCTGTGCATTATTTCTCCTAACATTTTAGTCCATGTCTTTTATCATTAGAAAAGAAAGAAATTGTTTTGGAAAGACCTGTTATTCAAAATACATAGTGAAATAGCCTAAACTAATTATTCATTCACTCATAATAAATGTTAATTTTGTTTACAGTTTACATTGGTCTTCATGACATATGTTAATATTAGACCTGTACCATGTACAGGAACTTTACGAATGATATAGTTCAATGTATAGTTGACTGAACTATAGTTCAATGTATAGTTACAGATGCTATTAGGCTTATGAAAAATAAATTTAATATTTCTACCTTTCACATGGTAGAAAACAAGAACAATTCATTTAAAAATGTATCTCAGATTTCGAGTTTTGATCTTTCATGGCCTAATGATTCTGCAGGGCAAGAAGATTTTGTGATATACGACAGAAGCATGGAGCTGTCACCGCAGCCAGGAAAGGCTCTCATAGTTAAATAGCTGCTGTTGTACAAAGTGCTGTTGCTAAGACATGTTGGTTGTTAGGTTAAGCACACTGCATCTTTTCCTGTTTTTGATGTATTCGGCTTAACGAGCATTTAGTAGACTATAACTAGGATGTAAGTTAAGGAGGAGCTTATGTGTTTTGTAATGAAAAAGTGTTCAGTTTGTCTTTAATTATCCAAGTTAAATATTGTTAATTCACATCCTTTTTGTATAGTTGGTATATTTTATTTTTTTTAGATATTTTCTTTATTTATATTTCAAATGTTATCCTCTTTCCTGGTTTCCAATCAGAAAAAGCCCTATCTCCTCTCTCCTCCCTGTGCTCAAGAACCTACCCACTCCCACTTCCTGGTCCTGACATTTCCCTCCACTGGGGCATGGAGCCTTTTTAGGACCAAGGGCCTCTCCCTCCATTGATGACCAACAAGGCCATCCTCTGCCACATATGTGGCTGGAGGCATGGGTTCCTCCATGTATACTCTTTGGTTGGTGATTTATTTCCTGGTAGCTCTGTGGGTACTGGTTAGTTCATATTGTTGTTCTTCCTATGGGACTGCAAATCCCTTCTGTTCAGGAAAATTTCCCCATGCCCATGTGCTTGAGGCCCTTCCCCACTTTATTTGTTTCAGTGCATCTGGTTTTATGTGGAGGTCCTTGATGCACTTGGACTTTAGATTTGTGCAAGGAGATAAGAGTCGATCAATTTGCATTCTTCTACATGCAAACCGCCAGTTGAATCAGCACCATTTGTTGAAAATGCTGTCCTCTTTCTACTGGAGGGTTTTAGCTCTTTGTCAAAGATCAAGTGATCATAGGTGTGTGGTTTCATTTCTGGGTTTTCAATGCTATGCCATTGATCTACCTGCTGGAACTGTATCAATACCATGAAGTTTTTTTTTGTCACAATTGCTCTGTAGTACAGCTTGAGGTCAGGGATGGTGATTTGGCCAGAAGTTCTTTTATTGTTGAGAGTAGTTTCAATATCCTGTTTTTTTTTTGTTGTTTTGTTTTTTTGTTTTTTGTTTTTTTTTTTGTTTTTTAATTTCAGATGAATTTGCTTATTGCTCTTTCTAACTCTATGAAGAATTGAGTTGGGATTTTGATGGGGATTGCATTGAATCCGTAGATTGCTTTCAGCAAGATGGCCATTTTTACTATATTAATCCTGCCAATCCATGAGCCTGTGAATTCTTTACATTTTCTTGGATTTTCTTCAATTTCTTTCTTCAGAGACTTGAAGTTCTTGTCATATGGATCTTTCACTTGCTTAGTTAGAATCATGGCAAGGTATTTTCATTATTTGTGACTATTATGATCCTCAGCCTTTTTATTTTTTGAGTAGAGGAAAGCCACTGATTTGTTTTAGTTAATTTTATATTCAGCTACTTTGCTGAAGTTGTTTATCAGCTTTAGGGTTTTCTGGTGGAATTTTTGGAGTCACTTAAGTATACTATCATTTCATCTGCAAATAGTGATATTTTGAATTTTTTCCTTTCCAATTTTTATCCCTTTGACCTCATTTTGTCGTCTAATTGTTCTGGCTAGGACTTCGAGTACCATACTGAATAGGTAGGGAGAGAGTGTACAGCCTTGTCTAGTCCCTAATTTTAGTGGGATTGTTTCAAGTTTCTCTCCATATAGTTTGCTGTTGGCTACTAGTTTGCTGTATATTGCTTTTGCTATGTTTAGGTATGGGCCTTGAATTCCAGATCTTTGTAAGACTTTTACCATGAAGGGGCATTGGATTTTGTCAAATGCTTTATTTGCATCTAATGAAATGATCATGTAGTCTTTTTTTTATTTGAGTTTGTTTATGGAGTGGATTATAATGATGGTTTTCTGTATATTGAACCATCCCTGCACCCCTGGGATGAAGCCTACTTGATCATGATGGATGATCATTTTGATGTGTTCTTGGATTCGGTTTGTGAGAATTACGTTGAGTACTTTTGCATTGATAGTCATAAGGGAAATTGATCTGAAGTTCTTTCTTTGTTGAGTCTTTGTGTGGATTAGGTATCAGAGTAATTGTGGCTTCATAGAACAAATTGGGTAGTATTCTCTCTTTTTCTATTTGTGGATTGGTTTGGATTAGTTTGGATTGGTATTAGGTCTTCTTAAAAAGTTTGATAGAACTCTACAGTAAACCTATCTGGTTTAGCCTTTTTTTTTTTTTGGTGGGAGACTATTAATGACTGCTTCTACTTCTTTAGAGGTTATGGACTGTTTAGATAGTTTATCTGATCTTGGTTTAACTTTGGTACTTCGTATCTGTTTAGAAATTCGTCCATTTTCCAGATTTTCCAGTTTTGGTGACTATAGACTTTTGTAGTAGGATCTGATGATTTTTTGGATTTCCTCAGTTTCCATTGTTATGTCTTCCTTTTCATTTCTGATTTTGTTAGTTAGGATACTGTCTCTGTGCCCTCTAGTTAGTCTAGCTAATGGTTTATCTATCTAGTTGATTTTCTCAAAGAATCAGGTCTTGATTCTTTGTATAGTTCTTTTTCTACTTGGTTGACTTTAGTCCTGAGTTTGATTATTTCCTGCTGTTTACTCCTCTTCTGTTTATTAGCTTCTTTTTGTTATAGAGCTTTCAGATGTGCTGTCAAGCTGCTAGTGCATGCTCTCTTCAGTTTCTTTTTTGAGAGACTCAGAGTTATGAATTTTCCTCTTAGCTTTCATTGTGTCCCATAACTTGGTTATGTTGTAGCTTCATTTTCCTTAAACTCTAAAAAGTCTTTAATTTCATTATCTCTTCCTTGACCAAGATATCATTGAGTAAAGTGTTGTCCATCTTCTACGTGTATATGGGCTTTCTATTGTTTATGTTGTTATTGAAGACCAGCTTTAGTCCCTGGTGATCTGATAGTATGCATGGGATTATTTCAGTCTTCCTGTATCTGTTGACACCTGTTATGAGACCGATTATATGGTCAATTTTGGAGAAGGTACAGTGAGATAGTGAGAAGATATATTCATTTGTTTTAGGATGAAATGTTGTATAGTTATCTGTTAGATTCATTTGTTTCATAACTTCTGTGTGTTTCACTGTGTCTCTGTTTAGTTTCTGTTTCCATGACCTGTCCATTGAAGAGTGTGGGGTGTTGAAGTCTCCCACTATTATTATGTTAGGTGCAATGTGTACTTTGAGCTTTAGTAAAGTTTCTTTTAGGTATGTGGATGTCCTTCCATTATGCCCTGTATTATCATAGATATTCAGAATTGAGTGTTTTTCTTGGTAGATTTTTCCTTTGGTGAGTATGAAGTGTCCATCCTTATCTTTTTTGATAACTTTTATTTTGAATGTCTATTTTATTCGATATTTGAATGGCTCCTCACCTTGTTTCTTGGGACCATTTGCTTGGAGAATTGTTTTCCAGTCTTTTACTGTGATGTTGTGTCTGTCTTATTACTTAGGTGGGTTTCCTTTATGCAGCAAAATGTTGGGTTCCCATTTATGTATATAATCTGTTAGTTTATGTGGTTTTTTTTTCATGAATTGAGTCCATTGATATTAAGAGATATTAAGGAAAAGTGATTGTTGCTTCCTATTGTTTTTGTTGTTGTTAAAGGTGGAGTTATGTTTATGTGGCTATCTTCTTTTTTTGGTTTGTTAAAAGATTAATTTCCTGCTTTTTTGGGGTGTAGTTTCCCTCCTTGTGTTGATGTTTTCCTTTAATTATCCTTTTTAGGTCTGGATTTGTGGAAAGATATTGTGTAAATTTGTTCTTGTTGTGGAATATTTCGTTTCTCTATCTATGGTAATTGAGAGTTTTGCTGAGTATAGTAGCCTGTGCTAGCATTTGTATTCTCCTAGGGTCTAAATAATGTCTGCCCAGGATCTTCTTGCTTTTATAGATTTTTGTGAGAAATCTGGTGACATTCTTATAGGTATGTCATTATATGTTACTTGACCTTCTTCCCTTACTGCTTTTTTTTCTTTCTTTTTTTTTTTTTAAATACTTTTATTGCATTATGATGAGAAAAGTTACATGATTTCAATTTATCTGAATTTGTTAACATTTAAAAACATATTTCAATTAAATATAATTGAATCACATTCTTGTTTCCCTTTTGTACCACTGCTCTTCCGAGAGACCCCCTTCAGTACATACAAAATCTTTTTTGTCATATTCCTTAAAATTTATAAAATATTATAACAATAAAAAAAAAGTATTATAAAAGTTGTTTGATATAAAACAACAATTAATTTATCAGTCTTATATAGGTGCTTGTCTATAGCAATAGTAAAAATAAATTTTTCTCAATATAAATTTTAAATAACTCCAAGCATATTAATTGTATACTTAAAAATAATACATCACTACTAGTATTTTCTTAAATGAACATGAATATATAAAGTCTTTTTGTTTGTTTTGTATTTAGTAGAGTTTAAAATCTTGGCTCTTACTGTGGTACAAGCCCAAAATAAGAACAATTTTTAGACATTGGGTTTCATTGTAATAAGGCTGTATTTCAATGACCCTCACATCACCAAAGGATTTTATCTCCATCGTAGCTAAGCTGAGAGTTGATAATTCTGCTGCACTAAGAAATGAATTATAGGCTCGATTTTTGGATACAGCCTTTTTGCTATGGTCAAAGCTATTTGACTTGAGTGAGTGACTTCATTCTCAGC
>NW_022196894.1:59741389-59741810 GCF_008632895.1 Mastomys coucha | reverse complement strand
TTTGGGTATATAAATACTTTTGAAATATATAAGCTGTTCTGAAAACCATAATATAGTGTAAAAACATGCAATAAACAATACTACTAATAGAGAGACTGAGATAGGAGAAGTAAGACTTCAAGACCCTTATGTTGTACACAGCCAGACACTGTCACAAACATACAAGCTGACAGTGGACATAGATTGTACAATGTTGGACCTATTTCTCCAATTACCAAATTAGAGAGACCATTGGATGATAATCAACAAGTTTCCAATTCCTCATATTATTGGATTTCAATCGATTAGGATATGTTGGTAATATTAATTTTCAAATTAATACATTAAGAAAAAATAATTGTCACTTCCTGTTATTTTTGTTGTAAAAGGTGGAATTAGGTTTCTGTGGATTTGTTGAAAGATTACCTTCTTGCTTCTTCTA
>NW_022196894.1:59722030-59739441 GCF_008632895.1 Mastomys coucha | reverse complement strand
ATTTATGTCTTTCTTAAGGTCCTGTATCATCATCATGATAAGTGATTTTAGATCTAAATCTTGTGTTTTCGGTGTAATGATGTGTCCAGGACTTGCTATGGTGGGAGAATTGGGTTGTGATGATGACAAGTGATCTTGGTTTGTGTTGTTTATTTTCTTACACTTGCCCCCCCGGCATCTGGTTAACTCTAGTGCTCCCTGCCCTTGCTAAATCTGAGCCTGTCCTTCCTGTGATCCTGGTTGTGTCAGAACTCCTCAGAATCAAGCTCCCTCTGTGATCCTGTGATTCTGGGATCCTGTGATCCTGGGATTGTTAAATCACCTGGAAGTGTGGCTTTCTCTGTGAGTTGTGGGACTGGCTACAGAGCTTTTGCCCAAGGTCTTCTCAGAACACTAACCCAGACAGACTGGAAGGTACCGGAGTCATTGGGCTGGCAGAGTTCCTGTGTGCCTGGTCCTGCTGGACCCAGTTACTCCCAGTGTTGGGACAGATGTTGGTTCCTGCTTACCTCTGATCCTGGGTGTGTCAGAGCACCTGGGAGTGGAGCTTCCTCTGGGTGTTGTGGGACCCCCTTACTGCTTGTAATATTCTTTCTTTGTTTTATGCATTTGATGTTTTGATTATTATATGACAGGAGGAATTTCTTTTCTTCTCCTTTCTATTTGGTGTCCTGTAGGCTTCTTGTATGTTCACGGGCATCTCTTTCTTTAGGTTAGGGAGGTTTTCTTCTATAATTTTATTGAAGATATTTACTGGCACCTTAAGTTGGGAATCTTCACTCTCTTCTATACCTATTATCCTTAGGCTTGTTCTTCTCATTGTGTCCTGGATTTCCTGGATGTTTTGAGTTAGGAGCTTTTTGTATTTTGCATTTTCTTTGACTGTTTTGTCAAAGTGTTCTATGGTATCTTCTGCATCTGAGATTCTCTTTCCTATTTCTTGTATTCTGTTGGTGATGCATGTGTCTGTAATTCCTGGTTTCTTTCCTAGGTTATCTATCTCCAGAATTGTTTCCTTTTGTGGTTTCTTTGTTGTTTCTGCTTCCATTTTAAAATCCTGGATGGTTTCATTCAATTTCTTCAACCTGTTTGTCTGTGTTTTCCTGTAATTCTTTAAGGGATTTTCTTTTTGTTTCCTCTTTAAGGACTTCTACCTGTTCACCTCTGTTCTCCTCAATTTCTTTAAGGAATTCATTTATTTATGTCCTTCTTAAAACACTCTATCAGCATCATGAGATGTGATTTTTTCAATCCAAATATTTCTTTTCCAGTGTGTTGGGTTATCTAGGACTTGCTGTGGTCGGAGAACTGGGTTCTGATGATGCCAAGTAGCCTTGGTTTCTGTTGGTAAAGTTTTTGCACTTGCCTTTCGACATCTGGTTTCCCCTGGTATTAATTGGTCTTACTGTCTCTGACTGGAGCTTGTCGCTTCTGTGGGACTGTAAGCCTATGTCAGCACTCCTGGGACACACCTTCTCTCCTGGCAAGGCCTCTGTACAGTGGGCAGTGGAACATCCCTAGCTCCTGGGTGCAGATGGACACTGGAAGGACCCTGTCCCAACTTCTCCACTGTTCCCGTTCCCTGTGTGCTTCTTGAAGGTCCCACTTTGGACACTTATTGGAGAGAAGGTGTTTATCTCACCTGTTACACTTGGAGTAAGAGCACTTGTGGGAGAACCGCTCTATCCTGGTGGAACCTTTGTACCGTGGGCTGTGCAAAGCTCCCATGTGCCTTAGTTGGTCTTTAAACAAAAACTTTTTCTTTGTGTTTGTGTGTATGTGTGTGTGTGTGACTGCGTGTAGTGCTCATTATTGTGTGTGTTCATATGCACATAGGTAAGAAGACAATTGTGTTTTTGTGTGAGACCTTGTGGATATCCAGGATTGGTATCAGGAATTCTCTTTGATTGTTCTTTTTCATGAAGTCAGTTTCTCTCAGTCAAGCATTAAGCTGACAGATATGGTTATTCTTGCTAGCTAGCTTACAATGATGTTCTCCTTTCTCTGCCTTTTAAGGTTAAAATTACAGGTGGCCATAAGGCCTTTATATTGGTTTCTGGGGATATGATAACAGTCTTCATGTAGCACAGCATCAGCATGCACTTTAAATTCTGAGCTGTCTCTCTATGCCCTGAATAAGTCTGTAAGAGGGAAAAATGAGTTTCATGTCTCAGAATACTTGTTTTATCACAATACGCTCAAGTGATTCATATTTAGCTGACATATCAGAGGACTTCAAGCTGCTGGCTAACAGTAAAATTGGCTCTCCTGGCAAGATTTCCTTGTTTCAGTAAGATGTGCTCAGCTGGGCAACAGCATTCAACTTTGTATCAAGAAAGTTCTGCCAGGTGTCCAGAGTTCTGCTAGGCTTCCCAATTTTCTTCTGCCTTAGTCTTGTGATCTTTAAACTACCTTTGCATAATTGCAAAAGATACCTCCAGTTTTTCTGTTCATTTAGCTCTTCTTTGCTACATTATCCACTTATATGGTGATAAAAACATTCCACATGGTTGCAGACACAAACGTGTGACCATTGTGTGTGTAATGAGCTATAAGTGAATGTTCTCTTGTTGCAGAAAGTGTTTTAGAGACAGTACGGAGCAGGTGAGGGGATCATCATCCTTATTTTATTACTCAGATAATTCTTAATGATAATCATTAATTACTTAGTTGACAGTCAGCCAATATAGGATAAGCAAAATAATATGTGTTCAAATAAAAATGACAAGCAAGGAATATAGTTCTGTTGGAAGAGTTCTGACCTTGCATGGCCGAAGAAGCCTTAGGCTAATACCCAAAACTCCAGCAGCAGGAGAATAAAATCAGGAGAAACAGAAGTTCAGTGTCATCCTTGGTTACAGAGCAAATTCAAAATCACCCTGGGCTATATGAGATCCTGTAATGATAAATAATAATCTATAAAACAAATAAGTAACAATAGTTTAAATTGATAAATTCAGGTTCTACTATGTAAAATAACACTTTGATGTATTATTATTTTATGTATAGCTGATGTGCGTCTCTCAGAGGTTAGACTAAGATGCAAATGCTTGAAAACCTAAAAGTATATTTGGATCTAGGCTTAAATGACGCGTGAAGCAATAACTTGCTTTTGTTCACTTTAGTATGATTCTGCTTCCTAGAATCAGGCCTATGTTGGGTCTTTCATATGCTTTTATGAAAGGAGTAAAGCATAGCCTTGGATTTCACATCTGGGAATCATAAATGAGCACATGAATGACAGCAATCAATCCTCTAGAAGCTCAAGTGAAAGAGATACATTCAGGCCCAGGAAACATTATAGCTAATCAAACCATCTCGGTATCACTTCAGCAGGAATGATACTTTGCATGTCTCATTTCATTTTCGAACTTAATATTTCTGAGAGAAAGACACTAGGTAGGTATCACTCATCTTATAGATAAACTGTCAACCAGAGATTAGTAGAAGTTTTTCAAGTGTTTTAGATAGCATGTGGCAAAGTGGGAACGTAGTATCCTGATCCCATGCCCTCTCTAGAGTAGGGTTCTTGCACTCTCAATTTTCCATTAGCAGCCTGTCTCATGACATTCCTACAGATTACTTAAGGTACAATTTGCCTTCATTTGCTTTCCTAGAAGCTGAAGGAGCATCCCCAGATCACTGTCTCTATCATTTAGGAGGTGTCTGTGAACCACACATGTCTATGTCTCCAAAGACAATCAGTGCTCATCCAAGATGATGTAAGCTTTCTAAATGGCATCGTAGATTCAGTGTACATGGAATATGTGTATCTTTTGTGAGATAAATCGAGAAAACTGAGCAGTACTATAAAACCATGCAGGAAAGCATTCTAGTGACCTAGTCACTCACTTATATATGGTTGTTGGACATTGAATGTCTAAGCTATAGAGAGGTACAGGATGCAAAGTCTGATCTAGTTAGTTTTCCGATGAAAATTGTCTCTTAAGTGTGTTTTAGTCCATATGGTAAAGCTCATTTCTGGCATGAGTGCTTTCTAAACAGCAGGCTTCCTTGTAGGGACCTAAACAGATTTCACAGGTGATAACCTGTCTGTGCCCTAGAGCAGATGCAATATTCTGCAACAAGAAGCTGATGCTTAACCTTTGCCTGGCCTCAAAAGCCCTCAGAGGCAGAAGCCAAGTAATTTCAGATATTTCAAGTTAATGTACCTTCAAGTCTCCAAACTGCTGTGATATGCCTTGAATATTATCTATTTTGTGGAAAGTCAAGCCCCTTAATAGTCCAGTAAAATCTTTAAGGAAGTGGACCAGCAGACTGGTGATGGTCCCTTTGCGACACCTGGGCTGCTGAGTTCCAGCTGCCAGGTGGAGGCTGGAGGTCTGTGCTGTTTGCAGTTCTTGCCAGCCTTGAGTAGTTTGTTCCTGTTGCCTCATGCTACATTAATTTTTCCCTGGCCATCTGACAAAGCAAAAATGAGGTGTACCAGATGTATGGATATAGGGTTTTGCGCCCCCCCCCCCCGATTTGGAATTTTCCAGGGGTAAGACATTCATTTATTACTGATGGTAGGTCTGTTTTTTTGATAATTTGACTCAACACTGTTAAAGAACAGACCTTAATCTCTGACCCTATCTTTCTCAAATTTTCCTCATGTTTCTCTCAAATCACTTCAATCTAGATTTCTGAGAATAGTCTGGTTTTGTGTTGATAGATACAGCATGTCACTCCTGATCTCACAGATAAAGAACTCAAAATATCATCAAAAGTCCACATGGTTAGGACCTGAGGTTCATATTAAAAAAGTGTCTCTTGAGGAAATGAAAGCTGTATCATTCTGGACATAGCTTGGTATTATGTAGGCCATACTGATGATAAATCTGCTTTTTTAAAAAAAAATCATGCCTATTAAAAGATGCCTTCCATATTCTCCATACTTTTTGCTATTTAAAGCCTTCTGTATTTTCATGTTATATTACCTTAAGGACGTTTCAGCATTTCCCATGTACAACTGTATTTCGATCTACACATTAGGCCTACTTTCTAAGCTAGAATATAAGATATTTGGTAGTAATCATCTAAGGCATCTGTTTATATGCAAGTTGATATGATACTAAGGGATTCTTGTCAGGCTCATGTTTCTTCCTCTAAAATTGAGAAAAGTGAAGGCTGGTTGATGGTTAGTTTCTTGCTAAAGATGTTCTTGTGACCAGCTTGCAAATTTGAAATACTCTAGCCAGTTGGAGGATATTTTGTGTATCAGCACACTCTCCTTTTTTTTTTTTTTTACCAAATTTACACATCAGATAAGTGTGCTCTTATTCAGATTCCTTGAAGAAGCTATTTTTGTTTTCTTGCAGTGGTTAAGATCCAGTCCAAAGACTTGTACAAGCCCGGCAAGTACACTGCAACTGAGCTATGTCCTCAGCATTTTGGGTCAGCAATTCTTTATTGTCAGCTCTGGTGTTGTGTGTCTGATACTCCAGTAGGTATACTAATATGAATGTACTCATATACACATATATGTATGTATCTGTCTGTCTAGATTATAAAATACAAAGAGTTTTGAGCTTCATAACATGTGGAAATGATATTCAATTATTAGAACTGTCTTAGTCAGGGTTTCTATTCCTGCACAAACATCATGACCAAGAAGCAATTTGGGGAGGAAAGGGCTTATTCAGCTTACTTCCACATTGCTGTTGATCACCAGAGGAAGACAGGACTGGAACTCAGGCAGGTCAGGAAGCAGGAGCTGATGCAGAGGCCATGGAGGGATGTTCTTTACTGGCTTGCTTCCCCTGGCTTGCTCAGCCTGCTCTCTTATAGAATCCAAGACTTCCAGCCCAGGGATGGCGCCACCCACAAGGGGCCCTACCCCCTTGATCACTAATTGAGAAAATGCCCCACAGCTGGGTCTCATGGAGGCACTTCCCCAACTGAAGCTCCCTTCTCTGTGATAACTCCAGCCTGTGTCAAGTTGGCACACAAAACCAGCCAGTACAAGGACTTACTGCATTTTACCAAAAGAGCAATCATGTTGTCATAATAAGTAGTGAGGAACCATGAGAATAAGGTCTACTAAAAAACGTTCTGGATGGTGTCCACAGTATATGTTATTAAGAGTCAAAGTTTAATAGGTTAGGGAGATGACTGGATCTGCAGAATTCCTGTAAAAACTAGAAAAGGACCTTTATCATCTAAGCACTGGGTCAAAGGGCAGAGACATGCGGGTTATTTTCCATTCAGCCGAGCCAAATTGGTGAGCTCCAGGTTCTGTGAAAGATTCATCAGGTGAAAAGCAATTGACAAAGATATTTGGCATCATACACATACACACATACATACAAACACACACACACACAAATCAACATTCATATGGAAGGTTTAATAGTTTCATAGAATTCTGCTTCAGTTGGTGAACTAAAATTAAAACTGAGTGTAGTAAGGATTATTTTGTAGCTGTTGGTTTGATTCCCTAGTCATTGAGTAAAAACATGTACTTATAGGTGCAGTTCTCAGGGTTGTTACAACACGAGCAGAGGTTATCTGGTAAAGAGTCATTTTTCCTTTACTGTATGATGCCTGGATTTTTATGTTACCTTTATTTAAGAGAAGAGCGTATCACAATCAGTGAGATCCTGTTTGTGACTTTAATTGACTGTTACATATTTTAATTTCATTCACACTCTAATGTAGATAGTTCGACCCTGATTATGGCCAAAGTTCATAATGTTATTTTTGAAATAGTTTACTTATTAAACATTTGCAGGGCCTCTATTGTGCAACTTTGCAGATAATCTTGAAGTAAATTCCAAGAAGTCTGCATTTTAGCAGGTGTATGCTTTTGAAAAAATATTTATTTATTGAGATTATAGTAAAAATATATCACTCCTCCCTTTCTTTTTCTTCTCTAAGTCCTCCCACATAACCTTCCTTGCTGTCTTTTAAAGTCAAGGCTCTCATTTCATTAAATTTTTCTACATGCATATATCCATATTTCTAAATACAGAAATGTACCCTGCTCAATCTCCATAAAGTTACTGGTGTGTATATTTTCAGGGCTGATCACTTGGTAATAGGTAACAAACTTATGTGCTGTTCTCTATGTTCTTAATGACTAACATGAGTAGTTTTCACAGCTATTCTTTTCTCATTGCCTTATTTGTGAATGTGTACACATGTAATGCTTCTTTGAAGCACAAAAGTGTGCCTCCTTCATACCTGGTACTGAATGTTTTGGTTAGTCAAAGCAGAATATTAAAATATTTTCATCGAAGTATTTGTTTATTAGGTTGACTTGGTGCTTTGAGAGAAAGTATCATGCATCTTTCACCTTATTAATATATTCACATTATTATGTGTTGAGAACTGCAAGCCAGTTCTGGGACACAGGCAAGATCAGGCAACATCTAATAAGTTTTCTGCAAGGCATAGAAACATCTTGTAACTTATTTAAGGAGATTTGCATAATCTCCATTGAATTAGTATTCCAGAGAAATGGAATAAAGTGGTCAATATTAAATAGATTGTATATAGAGAAGAAAATAACATGTAATAAGTCCTAGATTATTACTCCATCTGTATTATCTCCAATATATCTGTGCTTAAAAACTATTCCCTGCCGGGTGGTGGTGGCACACGCCTTTAATCCCAGCACTTGGGAGGCAGAGGCAGGCGGATTTCTGAGTTCGAGGCCAGCCTGGTCTACAGAGTGAGTTCCAGGACAGCCAGGGCTATACAGAGAAACCCTGTCTCGAAAAAACAAAACAAAACAAAACAAAACAAAACAAAAAACAAAAAAACAAACAAACTATTCGTAATGAATATGAAGTGTCCTTTTTCATCATGCTTGGTAACTTTTGGTTGAAAGTCTATTTTATTGGCTATTAGGATGGCATCTCCTCCTTGTAATTACAAACCATATGAACTTAACATAACCAATGAACACATATCATCCCTTAAAAATCTTATTCCCTTGAGGCAGGCATAAATAAGTAACAGTAAGGTCATCCTCAGGTTAATAGCCTGTTTGGATCCTGACGTTGAGGGTTTATAGAAAAGAATTCATTTCTAAAGACTAAGATAACCAGTCTTATACGAGAAAGTACCAGTACTTCTGCTCTGAAGTGTAAAACTAACCTTTATTTGCTCGATGTAATTGTCATCTTCAAGGATTTCTGATGAAGAAGCTCATCCTTTCTAGCTCTTTCTGAACTCTGATTGGCTGTTTAAACTCAGCTGTTCAGGCTCAAAATGCTCTCCATATTGACTGATTCAAACTGGGTTCTCTCAGTGTCTCACAGAATTTCTCTATTTAGCTTCAAACTAACTCTAGCTAACTGATTTAATCTTCTGGCTTCTTCTCATTCTCTGTCTTCACCTGTGTAGCTTGTTATTTCTGCATCCTGTTTGGAAAACTGTCCCTGTAAAAACTGCCTCTGAAATCCATGAACTAAACTGTCACCAACTGAACTGTCATGAACTCTCTCAATTGACTTTAAACCCTTATTCTCATCAGAGTTGGGTATATTCTATTTCTGACTCGTTCTGTAAGATATTTCTTTGATTCATCACTTTGTCTGCCCACCAATTAAATTTTCAAACATAGCTGCTTCCTTCCTCAAACTAATTTACCTTCATTGTTTGGGATTAAATGTGTGTACTAAGGGCATGTCTATATACTAGCCAGAGGGATAAAAAGTGTCTCATTTCAGCCAGATCACACAGACCTAGAAAGACTTTGGATGTGATCCCTTGCCCAAACAAACATTGCTGGAGTAAAATTCCCTTACAATTACGCAGGTTTCTTTTTTTTTTTTCCAGCTTCAGATAAAGTTCTTCTAGTACACTAATGGAGCCTTAAAGAAAAGCTCTTTATAGTTCAAGTGTAAACTCAAAGGCAGTGACTCTTTGCATGGATTACCCCCTTTTTGATAAAACCATCTTCTTTGTTATCAGAGGTCTGATAGAAGCTCAATTTAACATTTTATAGCCTGGTTGAAAGAGAAATCAGCTCAGTGTTCAGACCAGTGCTGCTTGAATCTTGAAAGATTATGATTCCCAGGGATTCAGGTATCCTAGGTTCTAGGTTTCTCTGTGAACTAAGAGCTCAGGAGGATTGACAAACTTAGTTGACTTATATGGATATTAATCCTATGTTAAATACGTAAATATACTTTAATCTATTAGAAGATTTTTTGGAATGTAATCTTTGTGAAAATTGAGGGATATGCAAATTTTGTTTAATTGTTTCTTTTCTTTCATTTTATGTTATCATCTAAAGTTTGCATAGCCTGTAATGTTATTTAATTTGATCTAGTTTGGTAAATTAACATATCTTTGAACCATCCATTTGTAAATTTGTTTCATGTGTTACAACAATAATTTTTCCTTTGGTAGTGAAATTACTATAGTTTTAGAATTTTTTGTCTCATTGAATTCTAGACACTCTCTGATTCTTCTCTTGTTAGTGCTCTGTAGCTTTCAGCTAAATAGTCAGTGGTCCTTTTGGAATGGTGTGTCTCTTCCATTGTCTGGATATTTTTATTGCTAAAAGCTTCCTTCATATTGTGGAATCTGCTCTACCTGACATTATTTTACCATCATTTCTATGGCTGATAATGTACTCTTTTATTTTAACCATGGGAGCATGAGACTGAAAATATAACAATTAATTAAGATTACGTGGATGTGAGAGAAAATCACAAATGATTAGTTTACATCACTCAAAGCCATATCCAGGTCAATCTTTAAGAATACTTGAAATAGTTGCTTTTTCTCTTCACCTGACTCTACCTCAGTGTGCCTGATGACTGTTGTTTACATGGTTGTTTCCTTTACCATAATTATACAGGCTCCCAACTATGGAGCTCTAGAACAGAAATTATTCAGTATGATTATTTATAACTGAAATCTTTTCTAAATTCTTGTTTCTACTCTTGAGTTGATATTATTTTTTTTAACTTTTATTGCATTATGATGAGAAAAGTTATATGATTTCAATTTTTCTGAATTTGTTAACATTTAAAAACATATTTTAAGTAAATAGAATTAAATCACATTCTTGTTTCCCTTTTGTACCCCAACTCCTCCCAGAGACCCCCTTCAATACCTACAATATCTTTTTTGTCATATTCTTTAAAATTAAAAAAATATTATAACAATAAAAATGAGTATTGTAAAAGTTGTTTGATATAAAACAACAATCAATTTAACAGTCTTATGTAGATGCTTGTCTACAGCAATACTAAAAATACATACATTTTTCTCAATATAAATTTTAAATAACTCCAACATATTAACTATATATTTCAAAATAATATATCACTACTAGTATTTTCTTAAATGAACATAAATATATAAAGTCTTTTGTTTGTTTGTTTGTTTTGTATTTAGTAGAGCTTAAAATCTTGTCTCTTACTGTGGTACAAGCCCAAAATAAGAAAAATTTTACATATTGCTTTTCATGTAATAAGACTGTACTTCAATGACCCTCATATCACAAAAGGATTTTACCTCCATCATAGCTAAGCTGACAGTTGACAGTGTCACAAACAAGCTGAAAGTGTATATGGATTGTACAATATTGGACTTATTTCTCCAATTACCTAATTAGAGAGACCATTGGATGACAATTAGCAAATTTCTAATTCTTCACATTTTTGGAATTCAATCAAATAGGATATGTTGATAATATTAATTTTCATATTAAGATATTAAAAAAAGTAACTGTTGCTTCCTGTTGTTTTTGTTGTAAGAGGTGGAATTAGGTTTGCTTGCGTGGGTTTGTTGAAAGATTACTTTCTTGCTTCTTCTAGGGTGTAGTTTTGCTCCTCATGTTGATGTTTTCCATCTATTATCCTTTGTAGGGCTGGACTTGTGCAACGATATTGTGTAAATTTGGTTTTGTCATGGAATATCTTGTTTTTTTTTTCCATCTATAATAATTGAGAGTTTTGCTGGGTATAGTAGTCTGGGCTGGCATTTGTGTTCTTGTAGGGTCTGTATGACATCTGCCTAGGGTCTTCTAGCTTCCATAGTCTCTGGTGAGAAGTCTGCTGTAATTCTGATAAGCTTGCCTTTATATATTACTTGACCTTTTTCCTTACTGCTTTTAAAATTCTTTCTTTGTTTAGTGCATTTGGTGTTTTATTATTATGTGATAGGACGAATTTCTTTTCTAGTCCACTCTATTTGGAGTTCTATAGGCTTCTTGTATGTTCACAGGTATCTCTTTCTTTAGGTTCGGGAAGTTTTCTTCTATAAATTTGTTGAAGATATTTACTGGCCCATTGCATTGGCAGTCTTCACTCTCTTCTATACCTATTATCCTTAGGTTTGGTCTTTTCATTGCGTCCTGGATTTCCTGGATGTTCTGGGTTAGGAGCTTTTTGCTTTTTGCATTTCCTTTGATTGTTGTGTCCATGTTTTCTATGGTGTCTTCTGTGTCTGAGATTCTCTCTTCTATCTCTTGTATTCTGTTGGTGATGCTTGCATCTATGGCTCCTGATTTCTTTCCTAGGTTTTCTATCTCCAGGGTTGTCTCTCTTTCTGATTTCTTTATTGTTTCTATTTCCATTTTTGGATTCTGGATGGTTTTGCTCATTTCCTTCACCCGTTTGATTGTGTTTTCCTGTAGTTCTTTAAGGGATTTTTGTGTTTCCTCTTGAAGGGCTTCTAGCTGTTTACCTGTGTTCTTCTGTATTTCTTTGAGGGTGCTATTTATGTCTTTCTTAAAGTCTTGTATCATCATCATGAGAAGTGATTTTACATCTGAATATTGCTTTTCCAGTGTGATGGTGTGTCCAGGACTTGCTATGGTGGGTATATTGGGTTCTGATGATGCCAAGTAACCTTGGTTTGTGTTGCTTATATTCTTACGCTTGCCTCCTGCCATCTGGTTATCTCTAGTGCTACCTGCCCTTGCTAAATCTGACTGGAGTCTGTTCTTCCTGTGATCCTGGTTGTGTCAGAACTCCTCAGAGTCAAGTTCTCTCTGTGATCCTGTGATCCTGTGATCCTGGGCTTGTTAGAGTACCTGAGAGTGGAGCTTCCTCTGGGTGTTTGGGACTGGCTGTGGAGCTTGAACCCAAGGTCTGCTCAGGGCATTTGCTGGCCCAGACAGACTGGAAGGAACCTGAGCCACTCAGCTGGTGGAGTTCCTGTGTGCCTGGGTCTTACTGGTCCCAGGTACTCCCAGTGTTGGGACAGATGTGCCTTCCTTACTTCTGATCCTGAGCATGTTAGAGTGTCTGGGATTGGAGCTTCCTCTAGGTGTTCTGGGACTGGATATGGAGCTTGTGCCCAAGGTCTGCTCAGGGCACCAGTCCAGAGAGACCATAAGTTGATATTGTTAAGTAAATGGTAATTATGATACTTGTATTAATTAATTAATTAATTTTTGAAGGGAATACCTCCAGTGTCTTGTTGCACTGACTTGTGACTTCCTATATGACCTCTCCATTGATAACTGAATCAGATCATCTTGAATGAATTGCTCACATATAAAAATACATCCTGGGTAACAACTATCCAATCTCCATTCCACTGTCAAATTCAGATCAGCTTCAATTAAAGTCATCCAAATATCTGCAGTCTTTCCCATCTCAGCCTAACTTCATAGAGAAATGTATAAATATGTCTTGATGAATTTTTACATTTTTATGATCATAATCACTATGTAAAAGTCACTTTTATTTTCTCAGATAAAGAAATGAGATGAGATACATATTTAAGCTGTGCCTAGAGTGTTTCCTTCTTTCTTCCAAATAATCTCTATACTTAGGCTTGCAAGCTTCTAGCCTCTGTAAAATCTAATCTTCCAAGATGACTGATTCAACCTGGCTTCTCTCAGATTCTGATTGAATTGTTCTGCCTGGCCTTAAACTAACTTTGACAGTCTTGTAATTCTTCTAATATTCTGGCTAGTTCTCATTCTCCAGCTCATTCGGTCTTCACCTGTGTCTTGCTTATTTTCTTTGCAACCTGTCTTCTTAAAATTGTCCCGGTAAAACTACCGTACCCACAACCCACACCACATGCCACCTACCACTTCTCTCTCTCTCTCTCTCTCTCTCTCTCTCTCTCTCTCTCTCTCTCTGTCTCCCTCCTTCTCTCTCTTCTTCTGTCTGTCTGTTTGTCTCTGTCTCTGTCTCTGTCTCTCTCTCTTTCTCTCTGCTCTTAAGTAGCTTCTCTGTCCTGTGTTGTTCTTGTGTAGATGGGGCATATCCTATTTAAAACTCATTTTGTGAAATCTTTCTTTGATTTTGTCACTTGTCTGCCTCTCAACTTTTAAACATGGCTGCTTTCTTTTACAAACTAACTTTACTTTCTTTGTTAGAGATTAAAAGTGTTTACTCAGGGTATGTCTGTTTTCTAGCCAGATCATGCTGTAATCCAAGACATGTCTGTATTTTGGCCAGATCATATCTTCAGATGTGCTTCATTGCCAGAGCACCCATGTTGCTGGATTAAAGTTTCTCTACAACCTATGTGAATGTTTATCAATATGTTTCTTGACAAAGCATTATTCATTTTTCCAATTAAACAATATATCTTTCAGAGTCAATTAACAAATACAATTATCAAATATTATATATCTTATATGCAGTACTTATTTGCACTATACACCATTTGTAGTTTTTAAATGATAGCTGGGAAATCTTACTCATCAAAGATTGATGAAATATGTATTTCCAGGATTTATAAGCAGCTTTGCTGTGTACTTGTCCTCAAATAAGTATTTTATGATTAAAAAACACTTTAGAATTGTGCATTAACATTATTTCTAATATCTTTAAGCTTAAAATTCACCTTATTTTTTATTTTTAAATATATTTATAGTTTTTTTCCCTGAAAATCAATTTTCTATATAATATATCCTGATCACAGTTTCCTCTACTTCAACTCATTCCAGTACCTTTTCACTTGCCTAAGATATTCAATTATCTACAAATTCAAGCCTTTATTATTTTATTTTCAACTTAAAAACTCATAATTAGATGCTTAAAGTTACCTTAAAAGGAATGGTTACCTACCATGTTGGCAAGAAAGAGCAGCTAGAAGAAATTGTAGTTCATGATGATAATAGTGATTTCAAAGCTTATATCCCTCTAATAAAACTCTTTGACAGCTTAACGTCTTTGTGTGATTTTTTTTTTATTTTCAGTGGAAAATGTCAAAAGTTATGATAGAGATTCTTTGTTGACAAGCTATTTCTTATCTCTTTAGTTTTTAGTTGGGCAAAATTTTATGCCTTTTGTATTCTTTTCCCCAATTAGTAGCAATTCCTTAGAACTAACATGATAATATGTTTTTAGGGAGATTCAATCATCACATAGGAAAGAAAAATAAGCCCGTTGATGAAAGTGTTCTGTAGACATTCTGATAATTAAAAAAATTACAGCTGTCATATCCAGGACATTTCAGTGAGAGGAAACTAATCTCTAACAGTATGACTTCATATTACTACTTAAATTTATGCTGTTTTATTTAAATGAATTATTATATGCTATATATTTAAAAATTCATTTTTATAATTTAACAGTGCCACATATTTATATTATGGATTTTATAGTCATTTTACCCTGATTTTCTCCTCTCTTGACCTTCCTCTCCCACTGAAACACCTTTTACCAGGAAGTGTCCACCCTATATTTATTTACCTCTTTGTGTGTGGCCCAATGAGTTTAATTAGATTCCTGTCCAAATATGGGTGGGAGGTTATTTAAAGGAACAAGTTCAACTTATCAGTAGGTATACCATATACCATTGGAGAATAACAATCATTAACTCCAAATGGCCTGAGAAGGGCAGGGCTAATCAATTATATTTTATATGCTTTGATTTAAATCTTAAAAAGGTTACACAGAATAAGGAAGATTTTATCTTAGTTTTTCTAAACACAGTCCCTAACATTCAGTAATCAAATAAGTTAAATTTGGAGATATAAGCTATATAAGCATTCAAGTATAAATACAAATCTATCAGTGTATGCTGGCTTGTGTAGCATCAACTACTTATCTCTCAACAATTTATCTTAACAAAGAGTATGTCATTGAGCCTTTTCCCATTTCACCCTCATAAATTCAGATGGATTATATTAGAGCAAGAAGTCTATTTAGATGGGATATAGTGAGGAGTCCTCATATTTAGGGTTACATTGTATTTCTTTGGGAAACATGAGAAAATGTATATGTATAAATTAATTGAGAGTGTGAGTAATGAAGGAGTATATAAAACTATTTTTTTGTAGTTAGAACTATGTCACAGAATTTTAATTTTTTTGGAGGCAAATATATATGTGAAACTGAAAAATCCAACGTGAAGCTCCAGAATTTTAGAGGTCATTGATATATAAAGAGTTGGGGTTTGCTTCATTACATTGCATGGCGTTTTTAATTTGTAAGAATTTTTTATATTAAAGCTTTAACAATGTAAAAATTTGAAAAGTCATATTTCTTGCCATAGTCATAAAATAGTGACATATGACTTATATATTTGTTTATCCATTTATTTCCCATAGGTTCTAAGCACCAGTCCCTGCGGCCTCTATATTATAGAGAAGTGAGGAAGAGTGCTAACAAGGTCCTCTCATCCACTCTATACCTTGTTTTAAGTTATGCAGGCATCACTGAGCTGGGTCTGACCACTGTGTGATGTTTTAAAACATAGACCTATACAGATCTATTTGAAAATTAAACACTTTAGATTTTCATAGATACATAATATATGTTTGTTAATATATGAACACTAAATAATTATAAACATAGAAAGAAGATAAGGCATTTTTTAGTAAATTATTTTGCAATTTAAGTATGCCCTTCATCTGAGGTTTAGAGTGCCTTGTTCTACCCTTTAAACTCGGATGGCCTCACATTGCTCTAGAGAAGAATTCAGGTCTGTAAGGTCTTTCCTGTCTCAAACTGTTCTTCTGTATCATATATTAAATATCCCTAAAGAATAAAGTTGCATTTTCTTGGTATTATGTTTTTATCACACTTTAATTTTACATTTTCTACTCCTGATCTATACTGTCTTCTAATTTTGCATCTTCTAACTAGAGACACAGAGATGTCACCTGCTTAGGTTGCTTTTCTAATTTGCGTGTCAAAAGAGCTTCACTCACACCATAGGTTCCCATGAAATGTTTGTTGAATGACGATGATGTTATCATCTGTTGGTGATGTCTAGCTTCACTTACAATTTAGTCTTCAGTAATAATAACTGCTTGTCTCTCATCCATTAGCTTCCAAGTGCTCTAAGCATCACAATCTGGAGAAGATGACAGGGAAATTTAGTTTTCATTTTAGCTTTTGTGTCATATAATCATTGGTTTAGAAACTTCTGTGTAATGTTTCCCATGCAGTAGAAAGGTAAAATTTGAATTAAATCCAGATCATTCCTAAAATATTCCCAATGATTAGAAAAGGCATGAATTTTGTCCATTATTAATGATTCTACCAGCAGGTAACAGTCCCTCTGTAAAGACTAGTTTCTTTTCCTTTAGTAAGAAGCAAACTTCTCAAATGGTTGAAAGCTACCTTTGCTCTGGGTCACTGTCTCGTTTTTCTACTTCTGTGAAATTCAACTAAAGGAAGACTTTTGGAGAGAGTGAAATTAGCTATCAACAATTTCATTTTCAGGGTCATATTACTTATGATACATTGATCCTCATCTGCAAGGAAGCATGGCAATATCCACTTTGATAAATCTATAGGCTTGCTGTGAGTGTTAAGTACAGTAAGATTGTTGCCTGTTTGTATCTGCAAACAGGCAGTTTCCTAAAATTCTTCAGGATTTACAGTAATCATCCCAAAACCTTAGCAAGGAAAGCAAATCCTGGCATACACTTGTTAGTTAGTGTTTGGAAGAGGAGAGAATGAGAGATCAGATCTTTGGTTCAGACTCCATCTTAGAGAACCTGAGCTAATGTTGAATTCTCTGTAACAGTTTCCAGGTTACTCCCCATGCACCACCAGGTTACATGCCTACTCCTGGCACTTTACTTCCTAACAACCACAAATCAGGAGGAAAGCAGAAGTAAAGTTTATAGTTTGGCTGTCAGCACCAGGCAATTATTTTATAGGGTGACAAAATTCCATAATAGCCACACAATCAGATGTGTCCTAGGGTAGAAACCCCCTTGTTTGTTTGCCATTTCCTATAAAACCTTGTCCTGCTGAGAGATCAGGGCTCCTAACTGCTGTGTCAGAGATGGTAGATGGTGTGGCTCAGCTCTAGTTTGAATAAAGAGACCGTAGTGAGATTGCACTGGTGGTCAGCTCCTTGGCGGTCTTTTGGGGATCATGAATGAGGCAAGACAATAGAGAGAGGAGTTCATGTATTTCTCTCTCCTCTCATTGATGACCAACTAGACCGTCCTCTGCTACATATGCAGCTGGAGCCATGAGTCCCACCAAGTGTACTCTTTGGTTGGTGGTTTAGTC